>NW_026732494.1:0-83290 GCF_028476545.2 Physella acuta
ACGAATGACACAAGCATGCCACAGCTAACACCAGGTACAGCCTCCTACCACAGGACCAGCAGACGTTTGAGTACCTGTGACTAGCGGTGTCACTAGGCGCGATAATTGAGGGTGTCACCCCACTCCTTTCAACAGTTTTCTATTTTTAGGTTTTTATCACCCTTCTCCACTACTTTATTACCTTTACTGGATAAAACATTGTTTCGGCAGTAAATTTTACTTTTTATGTGGTCGTGGTCTCACCCTCTAAATGGTGTCACCCGGCGCGGACGCACCCCCCTTCACCCACATTGTGACGCCACTACATTAGAGATGATTTCAGGGAAAAGACATACAATCTAGATAAACTAATCTAATTTCATTCCGACAAAAACCACCGCCTGAACTCAGACCTTTATGAAGCGCTGTCCACATTTTGAAGAAAGTTGCCGCAGGTTGGCGTGTAGGACTAGACTAGAGTTAGAGAGTCTGTGTTTCTCGCGTTGACAATTGTATATGGTCGGGTACACAAGAACTCGAATTAATAAACATAATCAAAACAACACTTTGAAATTTTTTCTTATTCAAATGAATAAAACAACTCAATTAAAAAGTGCACAATGTAAATTGAATGTTATCATGACGTGAGTCAGTAATTTGTCACGCTATTCGCAGCGACGGCGACCGCTAGTTTTACAATTAATAAGTATGTAGGATATTTTTTTCTAGCTTTGTCTCAAATTGCAAAACTTAATTAAAATTAATTCTTCATTATTGAAATAAAATTTGATAAATCTTTAGTTAGATACTGTTTTTTTTTTTAAAATAAATACTTCCTTAAACCGTACTTGTATCCAGAGGCGTAGCGACTCTTCCCGGCGCCCGGGGACAAACTTTTGATTTGCACACTCCCCTCAAACTTTCAATTTGTTTTTCAAACCCATTTTGGCGCCCCCCCCCCCCCCCCCCCCCCCCCCCCGCCGCCCTCGCTACGCCTCTGCTTGTATCTAATTATTAATTTCTGGAAAGATGTTTTAGGAAAGTAATATGGATGCAGGCATTTGCTTTTTTGAGTGTGTCCCAGTGGTCGTAGCCCGCAGCCGCCACCCGCTCCCCAGTTATTCTACTGGAGTTACAAGTGTGTGTGTGTGTGTGCGTGCGCGTGTGTGTGTGTGTGTGCGTGCGTGCGTGTGTGTGTGTGTAAGTTGTAACGGGTAAAAAAAGTGAGGTAAACTATGCCTTTGTTAAGTTATATATTGTACTGCGATCCTTTTAAGTTAACATACAGACTTTGAACTATAAAAATCATGTCTAAAATTAGAAATTTTTGCTTATAAGGCCTAAGGTTACTTTTAAAAGATGCAAAAATACTGAGTACCATAATAATAATGTGGATTATACTTTAATAGTTTAATAAAAACATTTTAATAATAAAGCGATAATAACTTGCTGCATCGATAGTTTTACAATAATAAATTAAAAGGCCTAATTGATTTTTTAAATATAGGCCCTATATAAAAGAGTCATCAATATGTCCCACTATTGGTGAGGGGGGGGGGGGTGAGGGAAGGAAGGGATTAAATGCAGTTTCTTTTAGTGTTTTAGGTATCCTTCAAGGGGCATTGTCCTATCCCTGGTTCAACCCCCCCCCCCCCCCCTCCAAACACAAGCACAAAATAGAGAAGAAAAAAAATAGGGAAAAAAATACGTTTAACCATTGTCTGTCCCCTCCCATCCCCGGAGCACATTTTGTAAATGAAACCCTTGTTAAATTGACAAAAACAAACACAGTTATTGACTAACCCCGAATTAAAGACATTTTTATGACATGTTGTAGGCATAGCCTACTTAGAATATTTTATTATCATTTTTTAATTTAAGAAATCCAAGCTTAATTGTTTATTTTGCTTGGTTTAAGATTTGTTAAGAAAGTAATCTTTAAAATGAATAAACTTGATTATTAGGCCTAAATAAACGTGTTTTCAACAAACAATTTAATTTGCCAAGTAATTAAAAACCGTATTTCCCTGCAAAATATATGTCAGCGGTAGCTAAGACTGTGTTATATTATTGAAAAACAAAAGGCAAACAATTAGATTAAAGTAAGTATACATAATAAATCAGTTTAAATAATAAGAAGTAATAAAATATTTTAATTTAATCTACTAAATTAATATCCCGTCTATTGAGTCGAATTAATCAATAATTATGTAGCCCTACGCCTCTAAAGTTTAGTAGATCTACTTTAAAAAAAAAAAAACCAAAACAACGAATAAACTAACAAATAAATTGATTTAAATTTAGCTTTTCAAAAGAATAAAT
This sequence comes from Physella acuta, assembly GCF_028476545.2. Classification (NCBI taxonomy): domain Eukaryota; kingdom Metazoa; phylum Mollusca; class Gastropoda; family Physidae; genus Physella; species Physella acuta. Next base: position 2,302 of record NW_026732494.1, read on the forward strand.
GTTTTAAAATGATCATTAAGCTGTTTAGTTACACCTCAGACTAGAATTGTAAATCAAAGCGATTGTTTTCAGCCACGGTTCTGCAACCTGTTGTCATGGTTTCGCGAATAAGCGACAAAAATGTTATGATTACATATGCAAATACGGTAGCGCCCTCTTTGTCACGTGACTCGAATGTTATGGCTGAACAACATCGCTTTCAGAGGCACCGTGTTATTGGTGTGTGAGAGTGTACGACACGAGTCGAGCACGTAAGTCGCCGTGGGTGTCACCTCTCACTTTACATACAGTTTGACACCGGATATTATATTTTCTCTATAGCCCATGGTTACGTGTTACGTGGATAAAAAGTTGCCTTTGCCTAAATCATGCCGCTATTCGGCAAGAAAAACAACGATGCGGAAAAGAAATTAAAAGAAAATGATATTCGGCGGAAGTATGAATTTAAAGACACACTTGGAACGTGAGTATTAATTTTACTCTTTATGTGAGTGAAACTCACTGAAACTGATTTGATTATTTGCGCACAAAATATTTTTTAAAATAGGGCCTACAGATTCCAAACATTCCAGTGTGATATTTCATTTATTTTGTGATTTTAATATCAAATTTAAATATTAGGGCCTAAATATTAAGAAATTGAAATAGCCTAGATCTAGTTCATTATTTGTACGAAGTAGCCTAACTAAAGTACTCACACCAATTTTATTGATTTACTAAATCGAACTTAGTCTCTTGTCTATATCTACTAATCTAGATGTAGGCCCTAATTATTTATTTAAAAAAAAATAGCATAGGGGCCTATTTTTTAAATTAATATTTTGCCCAAAGATTTAGTTTGGTTAGTCACCCATGACTCAGATTTTATTTTCAATTTTCTTTTCCACCCTCGACCATAAGCTCGGGTTTTATTAATATTACTAGACCTAGATACTAGATCTAACATTAGGCTTTGATCATATCACAGTGAAATGTAAACTGTAAACTGATTATTCTGATTTTAAATAAAAAAATAGTCTTATTTCTAGATCTGAGCCTCAATTATATAACTCAATAGTAAAATATTAATTAGGGCCTATGATCTATCATTTACTAAATGATAGACATTTAGTATTTAGTTAGTATTCTATTTAGGCCTATAGACTTTATACTATAAAGTTTATAGGCCTAAATAATAGTAATAGGCTTGGTAGTAGAGCCCATGCATGAAAGCAATCTAGCACATAGTTTTTATATGAACACATAGGGGCATATTCAAATAAAGAATAATAGGCCTAATGAAGTAATATAATTAAAAAACACATATTGACAACAAATAAAGTGTTCATAAAGCTTGCATAATGCCATAATGCATGTTAATTTTAAATAAAAATATCTAGATTCTAGTCCAAGCAGGTCTTCTTCAAGCATGTTTAAACTTTCATTAGTTAAAAGTAATCTAGATCCAGAATCTAAGGCTTGTCTTCATTTTGTTCAGTCAGTGTATGATTTTAAGTGTGGAGGGGGGGAGGGGTGTTGGGTACCCCAAATATAGTCTAGTAGTCTAGTTGTCTCACCTCAACACTAGTTACACCTATTTCCCACAGTTCAAAATTTTGAATGTCATTAGACCATAATTTTAAATTCATAATTAAGTTAGGAGCTTAAAATCCTGCATGCGCCTCGGCACCTTCATGATATTATTATAAATTATAATTAATATGCATGACATTACCTATCATTGTTCCCTGTCCCAGGTCGGATATTCATACATTGTAGACCTACCACTACGATACCCACCACACAGTTGGGTCTCGCTTTATATACAAAAATGGTAATGTGATATTTTTGGAGGGGGATCAAGATATATAACAATAGATTTATACAATATACATGGTTGACTTTACATAATAACAATAGATTTATACAATATACATGGTTGACTTTACATAAACAACTAATCAGAAATTAAAACTTCAGAATCTAAACATTTAAATTACAATTAGGTTTGTTTCGTAAATATAAAATATGAAGTACAACTGAATTTAATCAAGTATGTTTCTCATATTTAATGACACAATTAAATAAATGAAGTCTACAATCAGTACTAGTCTTTTTGAAGTTTTAAATTTCAGTATTTCTTTTACTCTTCTTGGTACTAGTTTAGCTACTATGTACTACTAGTAGGCCTATAGCAAGTATTGACAATATGGATACTCTAACCCCAAATCTTACCCTAAGGAATGAGGTAGTGTTCTGTTGTTGTTAAAGTGTGAGGGTTTAAGAGATTTGTTGTTGTTAAAGTGTGAAGGTTTAAGAGATTTGTTGTTGTTAAAGTGTGAGGGTTTAAGAGATTTGTTGTTGTTAAAGTGTGAGGGTTTAAGAGATTTGTTGTTGTTAAAGTGTGAAGGTTTAAGAGATTTGTTGTTGTTAAAGTGTGAGGGTTTAAGAGATTTGTTGTTGTTAAAGTGTGAAGGTTTAAGAGATTTGTTGTTGTTAAAGTGTGAAGGTTTAAGAGATTTGTTGTTGTTAAAGTGTGAAGGTTTAAGAGATTTGTTGTTGTTAAAGTGTGAGGGTTTAAGAGATTTGTTGTTGTTAAAGTGTGAGGGTTTAAGAGATTTGTTGTTGTTAAAGTGTGAGGGTTTAAGAGATTTGTTGTTGTTAAAGTGTGAGGGTTTAAGAGATTTGTTGTTGTTAAAGTGTGAGGGTTTAAGAGATTTGTTGTTGTTAAAGTGTGAGGGTTTAAGAGATTTGTTGTTGTTAAAGTGTGAGGGTTTAAGAGATTTGTTGTTGTTAAAGTGTGAAGGTTTAAGAGATTTGTTGTTGTTAAAGTGTGAAGGTTTAAGAGATTTGTTGTTGTTAAAGTGTGAGGGTTTAAGAGATTTGTTGTTGTTAAAGTGTGAGGGTTTAAGAGATTTGTTGTTGTTAAAGAATTGTAGTTTGTTAAGCACATAATCTCTCTCCCCCCCTCTCCCCCCAATGGTTAAAGAGAATTGTTTTTATCAAAGAATAGCATTTTGTCAAGCACAGTCACCCCACCCAGACTATAGAAAGATAATACATTGATATAAAAAGTAATCAATTTAACCTTCTTCTTGGTTCTTAATTTTTAGTGTTGGAAGGGATCGAGCCTTATCTGCCAGAGGGTTTAAACTCGAGAATCAGTTTAACCATTGTAACCATTTTGATTATGTAAACCACTTATTTTTGGTAATTTTCAACATATCAATGTTTGATTTCTACAAGCCATATGCCGGTAAAAAATTGACAAGTGACATTTTAACATTAAGTCCCAGGCTATTGTTACCTGTCTTTCTTAGCATTTGATATCTGAATAGGTCAACAACCTTTGTGGGAAAATGAGCCAATTAATGAATTATTTCTAGCATACATGGGGATCAATAGCAAATGTTATGTTTTAGTTTGAATATGTTATGCTGTAGAGAGTTTAAGCAAATATTACAAGATCAGTTTTTTTTCACTGCAAACACTTTTAATGTGGACACCGCAGGATATTCATATCAGGCTTAACCTGCTGTTTGACTTAATTAATTTTCTAGTTGAGACTTCAGTCCTCTTGACCAGATGACCCCTAGTTTAGCCTATAGTTTTGACCTAATTCTTAAGTTCAGATTCCAGTCTTCTTGACCACTGACCAGATGACCCCAGGTTTAGCATACAGTGTTGACTTAAATCACTGATAGTTGAAAGACCAGTGCACCTACCCAGATAAGTGGCAGTGACCTTTGATGAACTCTGACCATCAGAGCATGCCAAGGTCACATCAAGACAAACGTTGTCAGCACTAAATGTGTCTAAAGTTGTCAAGTTTTAGAGTCAGTCTCCAGAGTTGATCTAGTTAAAGCTAGGTCTAGATTTGACCACTGCTAGTGTGATTGAATGACCAGCCTGACCTGTGACTTGTACCACAGAATGACCACAAGTTATTTACATGACTACTGTAAGACTCCTAATGTTTCCACATGACATGGTTCTATTACATTGATGACACTGACATCTAGATGAAATGTCACACTGTGTATGACATGCTTTATGATGCATTAAAGCGATAATTAAATTCAGCGTTATCGTGCACTATGGGTGATTACAAGCAAGCCTATGATAGTGTTTAATTAATTAATTAATTACCAGTAAGGCGTGATTTGATAGCCAGATGTTGATTAAAAGCACGATTTTAATTGATTAGAGCACTAGATGTAATGAGGGAACGAATTATACCTGGGTGCAGTGGCGGAACTAGAAAAAAAGGGCCACCCCGCAAAAAAATTTTTTAGGCCCCCCCATATATATATATATATATATATATATATATATATATATATATATATATATATATATATATATATATATATATATATATATATATATACAAGCACAAAATACGAACATAGGAATAGGATACTCATTACTGGCCTGTTCGGGTTTTCAAATAACAATGGTTTTTTTTTAAAGTTAAAACAAATTACTAGATCTAGATCTACATCATGCCAAGTGAGTAAGTGCATTAGTGTGTTTTGAGAAAACCATATTTTTGCATCTGCGCTATAGGTCCTCTTAACTTTCAGTCGGCCAAAAGAATATAAAACATGAAAGCATTGTAGAAATAATGGTGTCTCGTGTTATGATTATTTTATGGGTTTTTTTTTTATTTATATTATTAATTTTAAATACATTTCCTTTTTATACAATGTCATTCTTTAGTAAATACTTTATAAAAAAATAAGTAAGAGAAGTAATTGCTTTTTAATTCGTTTAGTACAAATCTATTAAAAGCAGCTTATGAGCACCTCTATTTGACTATTTAAAAAAGGGAAATAAGTCATGGAAGTGGTTTGAACGTTTGCTTATCTTTGTTAAGTTTAATTGTAGGAGAGTGAGGACTCGGCTTTCACAATGGTTCAAAAACAAAGGGAAAAAGAATATACTAGAGCTTGGATTGGTGTTAATAGAATAAAGATGATCCAACCGCAGCTACGGTAATCGTTTTACAAAACAACCATCAAGTCAAAAATGCAAGAAAATTAGATTTTTTTTAACCTATAAAAAATGTATTATGGTCGGCTGTGGGCCCCTAAATGGCGTGGGCCCCCCCGCATTGCGGGGTCTGGCGGCACTGTAGTTCCGCCCCTGCCTGGGTGTAATCATATTCATGTTTTTACAAGTTACGTGTGTGATTTAAACCATATGGTCCTTAACAAATTTGTATGAATCAGCTATACACTGATCATATGTGTGTTTACAAATCTCTATGTGGATCAAATACACACTGTTAATACTCGTTTCAAATATGTGTGTGAATTTACTATATGCTGAACATATGTTTACAAATCTGTATGTAGTATGTAGCTCAATTTTATAATATCCATATGCAGGGGCGTAGCGAGGGGGGGGGGGGCGGGGGGTGACACCAAGGCAAAAAATAGCAAAATATATAGAGAAAAACTTGAGGGGGGTGCAAATCGAAAGTTTGAGGGGGGGGGGGTGCAAATCGAAAATTTGTCCCCGGGAAGGGTCGATACGCCTCTGAGGGGTGACACCATCAAGTGCCGCACCGGGTGACACCCGACCTCGCTACGCCACTGTCCATATGTCAACAAATCTGTATGTAACTGAGCTCTTACATCGACCTAATGTTAACATATCTGTATGAATCAGCTATGCACTGACCATATTATGTTGATAAATCGCTAACTAAGCGTGCTTGGAAATAAATATGCTCACAAAATCACATCAACAATAACGTAATCACAATGAACCTTTTTTTTAAATTACTTGTTTAAAGACATCCCCACCATAAAATACCTTAACTATAAATCGTGAGCTCAATTAAATTGTGTAATTGTGTTAAAAAAAATAATTTCCTGTAATCAAACAGTGCTAGCCAGTATCAGTCGCCTGAAACTTAAGATAAGGGAAAAGGAAAACAAAGAAATAACATGTTTGGCTCAATTCCCGGAGATTTTTCCGGCAGTTTTATTTTGAATGCTGCTGGGTTTGTAGGCTATTGGTTTCATTATTCACACAGCCTTCAGGGCGCGCCGACCTTAGCAGACAGGTCGAGGGCTAATTTGTTAAGGAGATTAGACGTAAATTGGTCAGAGTTTTCTTAAAACTAGACTTGACGTAAGAGACAGGACTAGACCAACTACTCGACCAACTCTTAAAGGTGCAGGCTTCTGTGGATGCTGCGTCCAGTATTTTTTTTTAAAGCGACACGTTTGTTTATCAATGGGAAATGGTTTCGACGTATGAAGAATATGTTGCTGTCACGCCATTTTAGCAGATCTCTTCACCCCCCCCCCCCCCTTTCACACACGCAACACGCCAGACTTTACAAAAGACACTTTAAAAAATCCCCCCCTCCCCATCGCCACACAAAGTAATCATATTTTAAATCAATTTTATCGTTTAGTAAAATGCCTGAGGAAAAAAACGGCGCACCTTATCTAAGGCATCCAGGTGGTGGCCATTACACCATGACGTATGGAAGCCATGTTTAAATTAGTGTAATCTTCAGATGGCGGCTATTTTAATCATACTCGTTAATTACACTTTTTTTTGGGAAATACGCTTTTTGGTCTATATTAATTAATTAAATTAATGTCCAACTGAATAAAGTTCATTCTGGAACCAGTTTACCGATACTTAGCCGTAAACGTCGGATGATGTTTTCATGAGCTTTTTTTAATGATTAAGATCTTCTTTAAAGTTTGACCCTCTATTAGAAAATATGGCTGACACAACAGCTAATTAAAACGTTGTGTATTTATAACTGAGCCTTAATATAGGTCTCCTGTCATTTACAGTAGTAATATGTTTTTGTTTAATAAAGTACAAGTTGGCCTATGCTAGTCTATCACTATCCCATCTATATTCCACACCTTTTTTTTTTATCCCCAAGCGAGTAACGTTATTTGTTGGCTATCACAATTTTGAAAATATCCTTGTACGTCATTAGGCAAATATCGGCATTCGTGTACGTCTTTAGGCAAAGATGGACATTCGTGTACGTCACTTAGCAAAGATCGGCATTCGTGTACGTCACTAGGCAAAGATCGGCATTCGTATACGTCATTAGATAGGCAAAGATCGGCATTCGTGTACGTCATTAGATAGGCAAAGATCGGCATTCGAGATGGTTTTATTCGAACAACGACCGGATGGTAACCTAAAACCAAAACGTAAAATTGGTGTTGAAAATACGCGTATTGGTTTTTGTTTTCCATTTAGCCCAGCCTTGTTGTGTACGATTTTTGTGACCCGTCGTTTGAGTGACGGGCCCTCCCTTCCCCTGGGACTTTGAAGTCTCTTGACCAGTTTTTTTTTATCGTGGTACCGCTGTTGAAGGGTTAAGGTTAGTGATGTTAACATCGAGTAGGCCTTGTAGGAGAAGGCCGATGTATTGATTTTCGTCTGTCCCAAAGTTGAAATACGATATCCCCATAACAATTATCTGCCGTGTTTTCTGAAGTAAGCACTCCAGACAATGGCCGCTATATTGTGAAGTGCTCAAACAATATCCGCCGGATTACGTATAGTAAGCTGTTCACATTTTTTCCCCGTGGGGGGAGGGGGCACGTGATTTTAGAGTGGGGGGGGGGGTGCAGCCCTATCTTCCTGTCTGCCCTGTCCATCAAGTGGACACAAACCCATCGCCAGAACGCCCTCACCTGAATTCTATACCGTGGGGGTGGGGGGTAGGGTGAGGGAGTCACGCGATGCTCACGTGATCGTTTGACCAGCACGTGCAATCACACCCGGCCACTGACACGAGTTGATTGGTCAGTAGGCCTGAACCACGTGACGGAGATGGACATTTTTGATTGGAAGATCCTTTGTTTACGGTACGATAGTTTGTTGTGACGTTTGTAGTGACACTCTTTAATGACCGGTAACTGCGGGGTGGGCGTGGGGGCAACACACCGGTAACTGTAGGGGTGGGGGTGAGGGCAACACAACTAGTGACAGTGGCCAGTCAAGAACCTAATTACAGAAAGCACACGATCAATGTCCCACACTCCACTTCTGCTGATTACTCCTAGTCTGATTGTTATTAATCACAGCCCACCAGTTGATGATTAATTAAGGTCCCCTAACTGTGGATCACTGAGGTCACACCAAGGGGGAAAACTCTATTGGCCCTCGCTCTGTGTTACCGTCCTTTGATACTTTTTTTATTAAACCAACAAAAGGTTAATAACTACAGTCGGATTCTCTGCTTGATTTGTCTTCCTTTTGTCTAATAAACCCGAGTTTTAGCTAGAATAGTAAACCTCTTTTGTTTATAAACAAACAATAGTCTCAGCTACAACCGCATCCACTTCGATGAACAATGAGTCATAGCTACTATTGTATTCGAACTAGATCAATGAAGAGTCATAGCTACTATTGGATTCAAATAGTGGATCAATGAAGAGTCATAGTTACAACTGGATTCAAACAGTGTATCAATGAAGAGTCATAGCTACTATTGGATTCAAATAGTGGATCAATGAAGGGTCATAGTTGCAACTGGATTCAAACAGTGTATCAATGAAGAGTCATAGTTATAACTGGATTCAAACAGTGGATCATTGAAGAGTCATAGTTATAACTGGATTCAAACTAGATCAATGAAGAGTCATAGTTACAACTGGATTCAAATAGTGGATCAATGAAGAGTCACAGTTACAACTGGATTCAAACTGTGGATCAATGAAAAGTCATAGTTACAACTGGATTCAAACAGTGGATCAATGAAGAGTCACGATTAAGAGATCCCATTAAGAAGAGTCACAACTACAGTGCGGCCCCATTTTGAGCTGCTAAATAAACCAGTGTGTCGTATCTACGCTCAGATCCTGTTCATCCTGTGTTTTGTTTTGTTGAATAACAAGTGGTCGCTTTATCCTGTTCATACATTTTGGTTCAGTCAAGTCGTGTATAAAGTTAGGTCATCCTGTGTTTTGTTGGTTGAACAAATTCTTAGCTCCGGTTGTTAACTTCAAAAAAATTTCTTCCGTTACTTGAGACTCTTGGTTCGTGAGATATTCTTTGGTTAGCTGAGCTATCAAGTGTCCCAGGTTCACTGTGGCGTCCTCGTCACGCTTCGTTGGTCAGGCGTGTAGGTCAGGTCACAGTGGCGTCCAGGCGTCCTTACAGATAGGACATGGGAGATGGGACAGGATTATGTGTCGGCCCGTTGTTTGCTGTGATTGTGCTGTGGGAACTTCACTCGGGCATGAAGTGTAAACCTGTAGATATGAATGACGCAACAGGTATTCTGTCTGTGTCATGAGTCAAGTTTTCCTACCAGCATGGTATATGTGAGAAGTATAACAGCAGATCACGTGACAACATTCCTTTCTTAGAGGTGCAACACATTTCTTCGTCGAAATCACGTGACAACTTTCTCCGTCGAAATCACGTGACAAGTGTCCTCATCTAAATCACGTGACAAGTTTCCTCATCACGTGACAAATGTCCCCATCACGTGACAACTCTCCCCTTTGAAATCAAGTGACAAGTCTGATCACTAAACCAAGTAACAAGTTCCCCACCTTATTGCAGCTAAGTTTTCACAACTTACTCAAGTGCCAATTTCTATGACCTCATACATGTCACCCCGACACGCGCATGTCCGTGCAAGTTTGTGCTGAATCAAACAAACAGTTGAACCAATCAAGATGTTTTTGTCACCTTCAATCCCGTGATTGGACTCCTAATTAACGTTTTAATTTGAGGTTAGGCCCCACACATGCTAACCTGGGCGTGATAATGTGGCGACGACCAACCTTTAGTGTTTGCCCAGGTTTCCTAAGTGTAAGGACTTTAAAAATCTGGGCGAGATTTGAAATCACTCCGGAGAGAGAGAGGTTGAATTGATTTTCTTCTATGTTGTGTTCCATTAGCGACTCGCTCATCTTCATACGCTCATACCAAGTGTGTGGGTGTGTGGGTCGCTGTGTGGTGGTGAGTTGCTGTGTGTGTGTTTGTGGTTATGCCAGACTTTGGCGAGCAAGAAGTGGGGCGGGATGTGTGAGGGGGGTGGAGGGGAGGTCCACTCCAGCTTGGATAAAAAAAGACCGCCTTATGTCGATAAATTACCGAGTGTTAAATGGCCCAGTTATGCGTGTTCACGGGAGTTAAGAAAATAAACAACAGGCGATTTATATAAAAAAAATAATATTTCATCACATCATTGATTTGCTGTTTTTTTTCTTGTTTGTGTAGTTTTTTTTTTCTGGTTTAAAAATTCTTTCCCCTCGGTGTAAAGGCGTGAGACGTAGGGTGTGGCTGTCTGAAGTGTGTGGCTAGGAGATGGTTGGGTGTTGTAACTTCGTGGCCTCTAGTGGGATGGCGCCCCCTGCCGCCCTCCACACCACCCCCCCCCGGGACACCAAGCAGGATAGAGCGTTTCCAATTATACGATTGATCATCCGTCGTTCGTGTTATGTTCATTATTTATTGAGAGCTAACAAGGCAGTTGCTGGGGCTAATTGTCGCAAGTATGCCCCGTCCAAATGGCCGATCATAGAGCTGTACTGCTGGCCCTAAAGGCCGATCATATAAGGTAACTGTCCGTCCGAATGGCTGATCATATAACGTAACTGTCCGTCCGAATGGCTGATCATATAACGTAACTGCCTGTCTAAATGTTACTGTTCCATCCAAAAGGCCGATCATACTTCCAGAGTTTCTTCCAGGCATCTCTTCGGGGGGGGGGGGGGGGGGGGGGGGGTCAAAACCCCCCCGAAATTTTTTTACCGCCCCCCCCCCCCGAACGAAATGAAATGTATATAATTTATATAGAAAATATATACTTTTAACAGTGTCCGCCCCCTCCCCCCCAAAGAAAGTCTACCCCCCCCCACCCCCCGAAAATTTCAAGTGCCCCCCCCCCCCCCGGAGAAAAAAGTCTGGAAGAAACACTGCATACAACTATATTGCCTGTTTAAATGGCCGATCAAAGAACTTTACTTCCGGTCCAAAAGGCCGATCATATAACGCTACTGTCCGTCCAAATGCCTGATTAAAGAACTTATCAATGTTCCATATTTACATGAAGGATGTAGAACTGAGAGTATTGTTTCAGCGAATTACGAAAAGCTTCGTGTCAATACCGACGTGAGTACAGAATTCTTCGACACTGTAGCATCACAGGTATCACTCTAAGGGGGAGCATGTGTGGGTGGTTTGCCCATGGGGCGGTTATGTGTGGGGAGGTCTGTCCATGTGTGGGGAGGTCTGTCCATGTGTGGGGAGGTCTGCCCATGTGTGGGAAGGTCTGCACATAGGGCGGTCACGTGACAAACCTAAGGCCACCAATTGGGGTCTGGGTGCTGATCTTTGTTGTTGGTGCACCTGTGACTATAATATGTGATGAATACATTTTCTATGACCATCAGGTATGGTGGAGATATTATCTGTGACCATAGTATGTGGTGCAGATATTGTCTCTGATGTGTGGCACCGACGTTTCCAGTGACTCTTTTATTTAGGAAAGCGACATTTCCTGAAACTGTATATCGTTGGGTACCGTCATTCCCTTTACTCTGTAACGTAGTGTACCGACATTTCTACAACGTGGTGTATCAACAATTCCTTTGACTATAACTTAGTGTTCCGCCATTTCCCGTAGACACTTAACACATATCCTAACACCAGCCCGTAATGTCGTTTGGCCTGATTTATTATTTATTCACCATTATCTCTAGCACTCACAAACTGACTGGATTTTGTCTTTCCCTCCATCAGCTATCATCATCTTCTGTGAGTTTGGGTGTTTATCAATGGTTTCTGTACGCCGCATGCGACAATGTATGGTTTATATCCAGTGATTACAATCAATTTTAAAATTTGGAATTGTAACAAGAAACAAGAGGAGCCACTTTGTTACTGTTTGTTGTTACCGTATGTTTTCGACTACAACAAAAAATATTCTTATCCAATTTTACAATCAAATTTTACGCCTAGCTATCTAAAAGCTTAGCATTTGATGGGATGTGACCTTTACAGTGTTACTGGATTTATCTCCCCTTATGCTGTTTGTTTCCGCCTCTTTATTTAGTGTATACAAACCTAACATTTAAACAAAAAATTACAAGTTTTTAAACTTTCACTACGAAGCGACGAGAATTTAGTTCAACTATTACATTTATGCCACCCTTCTACACCCTGACAATGTCACCATCTTGCATATATTATCTGTATGTGGTTCTAGTGACGTCATCTTATATTTATATCTGTATGTTGTTTTATCCACAGTGGCGCCATCTTATATTTATATCTGTATGTTGTTTTACTGACGCCATCTTATATGTAATACCCGTATGTTGTTCCATCTACAGTGGCGCCTTCTCCGAAGTTGTGTTGGCAGAGAACAAAGCAGAACGCGGGAAATACAACGCCGTCAAGTGCATCAACAGGAGGGGGTTGAGGGGGAAGGAGGAGGCGTTGGAGAATGAGATATCTGTGCTCAGGAGGTTGGTTCTCTTCTCCTGTTTCTCTCTGTGTCTCTGTGTCTCCTCTCTAGTATCTGTGGTCTTTCTTCTTATCTTAGTTTATATTGACTCTGTTAACACAGTCCTTTCTCTTACCATAATCCTGCTTCTCTTATCCTGCTTATATTCTAATCCTACTTATATCCAAGTCCTGCTTATGACCTGATACAACTTCTCTTATCCTGATGTCCTGATCCCATTACTGTTATCATGATATCCTAGTCCTGCTTATGTCCTGATCATGCTTATGCCTGGTCCTACTTCTCTTATCCTGATGTCCTGGTCCTACTTATCTTGTCCTACACCAGTCTCGCCCATAACAACATCACTTGACGACCACCACAGTTATGTTACCTGCCATCACCACCTGTTTACACCATAATCCATACATATTCATGTAACATCGTGACATTCGTTGAACCATCATTCATGTACACATGTCGTTTATCAACTGTCACTAGCAGAATACCGTCACCCTCTCCCCCCCCCTCAAACCGATGGTATATATTCATCAACTGTCACCAGTAAAATACCTCCACCCCCTCAACCAATGATATAACTTTATCAACCATCACCAGTAGAATACATGAATCCCCATCCCCCTTTATCCAACGGTATAACTTTATCAACCATCATCCACAAGTAGCGTAAACTCCCCCCACTCCAACGGATGGTAGAAATGTATCGACCATCACCAGCAGAATACCTTCAACCCCCCCCCCCCATCTCAACCGATGGTATAACTTCACCAACCATCATCAGAAGAGTACCTTCATCTCCCCCCCCCACTGGTCAGCCTACAGTCCTGTGTCCACCACTCCAGTACACCACTCACTAGCTACTCAACCTTTCAGCTCGTCTTGTTGACTAATTAAATTTCTATGGCGAGCAACTATTGACCAAAGCACTTGAGGTGTCCCAGCCAAGTTGTTTACAAGATGTTCAGTTCAGTTTCAAATGTTCAGGTGAACGTTATCAAAGATGTTCATGATCATATATATTCAATACTCCAACCTCATGTTCATTTCCATACAATAACCACAAAAGATATCCAATATACCACACAATGTTTAATTTACCAACTATGTGTTAAATGTTATAGCCAAAATGTCCACTATCCCCACCAAATGTCCACTATCCCTTCAAAATGTCCAGTATCCCTACAAAATGTCCAGCATCTCCAAAAAATGACCACTATCCCTACACAATGTCCACTATCCCTACCAAATGTCCACTATCCCTACCAAATGTCCACTATCCCTACACTATGTCCACTATCCCTACACTATGTCCACTATCCCTACATAATGTCCAGTATCCCTACAAAATGTCCAACATCCCTACAAAATGTCCACTATCCCTACACAATGTCCAGCATCCCTACAAAATGTCCAGCATCCCTACAAAATGTCCACTACACAATGTTATCGTCAAGACATCACCATAAGGTAGTGTATTGATTTTGTTTCTCTTTGCCAGACTGAGCCACCCCAACATAGTTCGACTGGTGGATGTGTTTGAGGACAAAACACACGTGTACCTGGTCATGGAGTTGTAAGTAACACACTTTTTACTTAGGTGTAACATCCCTATTAGGTACTTCATACAGGTGTAACATCCCTATTAGGTACATGTAACTTTTGTCTTTCATACAGGTGTAACTTCTCTCTCACATAAAGGTGTAACTTCACTCTCACATAAAGGTGTAACTTCTCTCTCACATAAAGGTGTAACTTCTCTCTCACATAAAGGTGTAACTTCTCTCTCACATAAAGGTGTAACTTCCCTCTCACATAAATATGTAACTTCTCTCTCACATAAAGGTGTAACTTCTCTCACAAAGAGGTGTGACGTTTCTCTCACATGAAGGTTGTAATATTTCTCCTTCACATAAACGTGTAACATTTCTCTCACATAAAGGTTGTAATATTTCTCCCTCACATAAAGGTGTAATATTTCTCTCACATAAAGGTGTAATATTTCTCCCTCACATAAAGGTGTAATATTTCTCTCACATAAAGGTGTAATATTTCTCCCTCACATAAAGGTGTAATATTTCTCTCACATAAAGGTGTAATATTTCTCCCTCACATAAAGGTGTAATATTTCTCCCTCACATAAAGGTGTAATATTTCTCCCTCACATAAAGGTGTAATATTTCTCTCACATAAAGGTGTAATATTTCTCCCTCATATAAAGGTGTAATATTTCTCTCACATAAAGGTGTAATATTTCTCCCTCACATAAAGGTGTAATATTTCTCTCACATAAAGGTGTAATATTTCTCCCTCACATAAAGGTGTAATATTTCTCTCACATAAAGGTGTAATATTTCTCCCTCACATAAAGGTGTAATATTTCTCTCACATAAAGGTGTAATATTTCTCCCTCACATAAAGGTGTAATATTTCTCTCACATAAAGGTGTAATATTTCTCTCACATAAAGGTGTAATATTTCTCCCTCACATAAAGGTGTAATATTTCTCTCACATAAAGGTGTAATATTTTTCCCTCACATAAAGGTGTAACATTTCTAACATAGGTCTAACATTTCTCAGCGAAACCCCACATCAACAAGTGCTGTTACCCCACTTTATAAGCACATTGTATCTTAACCTCGCCTCCTATCTCTCCCCCCACCTTTTGTTTATCTCCATGCCCCGCCCACAACTGCTTGTTCTCTAGGTCTATTAGGGTCGGCCCCATCAGGGGGCCAGGCCACGATGACAAGTTTATCCCTACCCACATACCTGGGCAGCTGACACACTCGTCTGCTATTTAGTTCCAGAGTTTAATTCCTCAGTGGATCTGGCTCGGGCTTTAGTGTATACAACTACCCGTATGTGAAGTTTGGAGCGCCGGAACTAGATTTGTTCACCGCCCCACCCCCTCACACAATAAACATGTATGTAGATCACTAGAGGTACAGTACTGCCACTTACCATCACACTAACGACCTCACTGTGGCTAAATTCTTACTTTTTATTGTATGTGGGGAGGGGGATAAGACTATAATGTTGCGTACAATGCTAGCTTGTGACATAATCATCATTGATGTAGATGAAGGTGCTGAATATGCTGTACACATACTTTTACACCACGTAGACTGTACACATCGTATGGTACACGATGTTGACTGTGGACATCATATTGTACACATGTTGACTGTACACATCATACTGAACGTGTGTTGTACACATATTGAACGCGTGTTGTACACAATTTTGACTGTACACATCATATTGTACACAATTTTGACTGTACACATCACATTGAACGCGTGTTGTACAAGACGAGGTACACGTGTACTGGAGTACTCCTGAGATTGCTGCCCCACATTGTTGACACGACGTGAGGATATCGATCCCTTTCAGACTCATCTGGTCGATCCCTTTCACACTCATCTGGTCGATCCCTGTCATACACGTGTTTTGTCGACCCCTGTCATACACGTGTTTTGTCGAACCCTGTCATACTAATCTGGTCGACCCCTGTCATATACGTGTTTTGTCTATCCCGATGATCCCTGTGTTTTTGACGATCCCTATCAGACCCCCGTGGGTTTCTACCCCTGTCATACACGTGTTTTTGTCAATACTTGCAGTAGAGGGTAGTCAATACTTGCAGTAGACGGTATTCAATACGTGCAGTAGAAGGCATTCAATACTTGTAGTAGAAGGTATTCTATACTTGCAGTAGAAGGTATTCAATACGTGCAGTAGAAGGTATTCAATACGTGCAGTAGAAGGTATTCAATACTTGCAGTAGAAGGTATTCAATACTTGCAGTAGAAGGTATTCAATACTTGCACTAGAAGGTATTCAATACTTGCAGTAGAAGGTATTCAATACTTGCAGTAGAAGGTATTCAATACTTGAAGTAGAAAGTATTCAATACTTGCAGTAGAAGGTATTCAATACTTGCAGTAGAAGGTATTCAATACTTGCAGTAGAAGGTATTCAATACTTGCAGTAGAAGGTATTCAATACTTGCAGTAGAAGGTATTCAATACTTGCAGTAGAAGGTATTCAATACTTGCCGTAGAAAGTATTCAATACTTGCCGTAGAAAGTATTCAATACTTACAGTAGATGGTTTTCATGCAGTAGAAGGTATTCAATACTTGGAGTAGATGGTTTTCATGCAGTAGATGGTATTCAACACTTGCAGTAGATGGTATTGAACATACAAAAACTTCAAAAAAAAAAACAGGA
The DNA here is from genome assembly GCF_028476545.2 of Physella acuta. Taxonomy (NCBI): domain Eukaryota; kingdom Metazoa; phylum Mollusca; class Gastropoda; family Physidae; genus Physella; species Physella acuta. The sequence continues at coordinate 18,998 of NW_026732494.1, forward strand.
AGTTTAGCTGGTGAACTATGACAGGAAACCTTTAAAGTTCCGGAGTGGCACTCTTCTGTTGCAGAAGTTTTCTTGACTTTTCTATGTAGACAGATTTTCATACATTGATTATAGACGGGTGTCTTCACCTTTTAATTATAGACAGGTTTTCATCATTTGATTGTAGGCACATGTCTTCAATTTATTTGACATGTGTCTTATTACATTTGATTATAAACATGTGTCTTGATAATGCAATTATTGACAGTTATTTTAGTCACTGTCTTAAAAACGTCCATCTTGAGCTCCACATATTCGGACCGGTGGAGCCGGCAGACTGCAGTGTCAGGCAACCGGTGGAGCCGGCAGACTGCAGTGTCAGGCTACCGGTGGAGCCGGCAGCACTGCAGTGTGAGACAACCGGTGGAGCCGGCAGACCGCAGTGTGAGACAACCGGTGGAGCCGGCAGACCGCAGTGTGAGACAACCGGTGGAGCCGGCAGACTGCAGTGTCAGACAACCGATGGAGCCGGCAGACCGCAGTGTCAGGCAACCGGTGGAGCCGGCAGCACTGCAGTGTGAGACAACCGGTGGAGCCGGCAGACCGCAGTGTGAGACAACCGGTGGAGCCGGCAGACCGCAGTGTGAGACAACCGGTGGAGCCGGCAGACTGCAGTGTCAGACAACCGGTGGAGCCGGCAGACCGCAGTGTCAGGCAACCGGTGGAGCCGGCAGCACTGCAGTGTGAGACAACCGGTGGAGCCGGCAGACCGCAGTGTGAGGCAACCGGTGGAGCCGGCAGACTGCAGTGTCAGACAACCGGTGGAGCCGGCAGACCGCAGTGTCAGGCAACCGGTGGAGCCGGCAGCACTGCAGTGTGAGACAACCGGTGGAGCCGGCAGACCGCAGTGTGAGACAACCGGTGGAGCCGGCAGACCGCAGTGTCAGGCAACCGGTGGAGCCGGCAGACTACAGTGTCAGGCAACCGGTGGAGCCGGCAGACTACAGTGTCAGGCAACCGGTGGAGCCGGCAGACTACAGTGTCAGGCAACCGGTGGAGCCGGCAGTCTGCAGTGTCAGGCAACCGAAGGAGCCGGCAGACTACAGTGTCAGGCAACCGGTGGAGCCGGCAGACTACAGTGTCAGGCAACCGGTGGAGCCGGCAGTCTGCAGTGTCAGGCAACCGAAGGAGCCGGCAGACTACAGTGTCAGGCAACCGGTGGAGCCGGCAGACTACAGTGTCAGGCAACCGGTGGAGCCGGCAGTATGCAGTGTCAGGCAACCCGTGGAGCCGGCAGACCACAGTGTCAGGCAACCGGTGGAGCCGGCAGACCGCAGTGTCAGGCAACCGGTGGAGCCGGCAGACTGCAGTGTCAGGCAACCGGTGGAGCCGGCAGACCGCAGTATCAGACAACCGGTGGAGCCGGCAGACCGCAGTGTCAGGCAACCGGTGGAGCCGGCAGACTGCAGTGTCAGGCAACCGGTGGAGCCGGCAGTCTGCAGTGTGAGACAACCGGTGGAGCCGGCAGACTATGTCAGGCAAATGTCGGTCATTGACTTGTGAGCAGTCGATCTGTTAATTGAATTACGTAATTCCTGCCGGCTGGCTAATGAACTTAGTCAAGCGCCGCCTGGGACCAACCACCGACAACCCTGCTTTAACTCTGAGCTTCTGTGCTTTAAGCTCCCTTGTCTTATCCCATGGGATTATGTTGTACGGACATATTTCTTTTCTTCACGTCCTGCGGGGTTTTGTCAAAATGAAATGGCTGGGGGGGGGGGGGGGGGGAGTAAGGTGGTGGTGTGTGTGTGGGGGGGGGGGGGGTATTTCACAGATCGACAGAGACAATACCCAGAGAAGGATCATGATGACACCCAGACTACCCCCCTCCCACCACCCACACACCGCCCCACCCTTTATAAAAACAAGTCAGAACGCGCATTAAGATTGAGCTGGCGAAGGCGGTATCCTACCGGATTTGATTTTAGATTTAATTTTTTACAATGGATCATACGCTTCAATTTTTAAAAGCTGTACGGATGTGCAAAAATCTCATGTTCCCGTAACTCTCATCAATTTAGTTTGAGCCGGATTTTTTCTTTAATGTCCTAGGAGGGCTCTAAATACTATATTTTTTATTCTAGGTGATCGGAAAGATGCGCAGCAGAAATTTTTTTAAAATTTTATTTTATTGTCTAAAATTGAGTTTTATAAACGTGAATAAAGAATCACCACGTGCCCACTGTAGCATAATAAAACACTTTTCCACGAAGTATGACTAAATTTAAGCGTATTAGTATAATTAGTTTGTATTTCCGCATTTTTTCTGTTACCGCAGTTTTCCGCGGCGCAGTTTTCCGCTTCCGCATTGTTCTGGGAACTTGTGTTCTCGACGTTCCAAACCTGAACAACTACATTGTCTAACTGAAGGCCAGCGCATCTCAACGATGTATAGAGCCTAAACTACAGCTCTACCGGCTCTAGTACTGACATTTTACAGAAGTAACTCAGACTCATCTGTCCCATCGAGTTGCCTCGGTGCAGAGGCGTAGCGAGGGGGGAGGGGTGACATCATTTAGGGGGGTGACACCAAGGCAAAAAATAGTAATATATATATAGAAATATTTGTGGGGGGGGGGGTGCAAATCGAAAGTTTGAGGGGGGGGGGGGGTGCAAATCGAAAGTTCGAGGGGAGGGGTGCAAAATCGAAAATTGACAGTTTGTCCCTGGGAAGAGTCGCTACGCCTCTGAGGGGGTGACGCCCGACCTCGCTACGCCACTGCCTCGGTGTACATGTATAATAGATGTGGGCTGGGGAAATATTCCTGGGACTGTGGTTTCATCGCCCAATGCCTGGGGATGTTTCTCTAACGCTTCAGCAACCAACACGACATTATTTTAAAAACACGACATTCGCCATCGAGTAAACGACATTCTGATCTCACTGATTGCCGCACGGCAGAACAATTGTTTTCATCTGTTGTTGTTTTTCAAATTTCGAGAACAAAAAATCGATATCTGCACAGCTTCATGTCTTCACCGCCTACGGCATTTTTTTTTGTTTCAAATTTAGCTGTTGTTTTGTTTGTCCTCGTCTGATACTTGGCTCACATCGAATCTGTTAGACCTACAACCTCCACCCCCCACTGTATGTACTCAGAGTTTCTTCCAGGTATCTCTTCGGGTGCAAGGGGCACTGCCCCCCCCCCCCGAACGAAATGGAATTTATATAGAAAACATACTTTTACCAGTGTCCGCCCTCCCCCCCCCCCCCTCCCGAAAATATCAAGTGCACCCCCGGAGAAAAAAAGTCTGGAAGAAACACTGTATGTACTGCTCTTCACCAACTTTATACCACCAGCTATACGGCCTATGCCACCAGCTCCCTCCCCCCCCCATTCCCTACCAATCTATCTCTATATATATATATATAATTCTCTTCTGGGAGACGTTAGAAAACAAGCTGCAAGCGCGCCTTGCAGTCCCCTCTCTTCCTCTCTATCACTACCACCCCCACCCACCACATGGTCTGGTGAGCTGTGGTTCACGCTAAATGTTTACATTCATAGAGCCGGGTTTAGTGACGGCTATTAGGGGCAGATAATGTAGTTTGAAACGATTTTAAACTTAGAGGAGGTAACTAAAAGGAGGCTGCTTTCACGGGGGGGGGGGGGGGGGGGTGTAGTGTAGGGGTTATGGGAAGAGGGGGGGGTGGGGTTAGTGCTTTAAAGCAAATATATTCAGTGGCAGCCTTAATACTGTCGAATTCACAAATTATGAATTACTGAAAAGTAGAAAATAAAACAACTAAATAGCGGCGTATGATACGCCGCGGGTCGGCTCGTTCTATATATTACTGCCGCACCAAGTCTGCTCCTGCCTCCCCTCCCCTACACCCTCAAACCACGTGTTACGCTCTACTTTTGTTCAGATTTCCAACAATGGATGCTCAGTCGAATCAATTTCTCGGAAATGAAAACGTTAACTCGCCCACTCCCCCCCCCCCCCACCTCTCTCCCTCTCCATAAGTACTTGACAGGAAATCTTCCCCTAATCTTGGATCCAACATCAGCATAACACACCTGGTTCTAGCCCTCGATTGTCTCTCCATGTTTGCCTCAACTCTCGTGGGCGTCCAGCCCTTACTCCACAATGGACTGTATTTGAAATGGAAATAAAAGAATCAAACATGAGTTAACTATCTGGTGTCACCCTCTCCCCCCCCCCCCCCCCCCCTACCTCTCAGGTCTCAGCCCAACATCACAAGCTGAAATCGATAATATCAATGAAAACATTGAAAAATTTTGTTCCCTTGATTTCTTCTCCACTACAGTCGAGTTGTTTTTTTTTATCAGTTCACTCGCTTATAAATAAATAAACGATGTCGGCTTGCTTATCTTTCTGTGGGCTTAATCCTTTGGGTAAGGATCGTGTTCTACCTCCTCCCCCACCCCGCTCCGTTTGATGGAGGCCGGGTAAATAAAAGTCAGTCAGAAGAGGAGTAATCGCCCCTGGCGTTCAATTAATACTTTGGATTTTAGGCGCCTTAAGTCTGCGAGAGTGCGTTGTTCGGCAGTTAGGTTCAACTCTAATTGCGCATTCAGCTGGTACAGTAGTTTAACCTGCCGACAGGCCTCTCTCTTGATAGTGATACGCTAATTTATGGGGATATACAACTTGAGGGTGATACGCTAATTTATGGGGATATACAACTTGATGGTGATACGCTAATTTATGGTGATACACAACTTGATGGTGATACGCTAATTTATGGTGATACACAACTTGATGGTGATACAGTACTTGATGGTGATACAGTACTTGATGGTGATACACTACTTGATGTTGATACACTACTTGATTCGTGATACACTACTTGATGGTGATATACTACTTGCTAGTGACTTCTAAACTGCAAGATACATCCACAATCCTTGATAGTTTTTTTTTTTAAATCCTTTATAAAATTAAATTTTTATGTTTATAAATATAGCTATTCACCTCATGTTTTGTATTATCTTAATCATCGGTTTGATAAAATGTCCTCTTTACATAATAAAAAGAAATTACCATAAATCATGTTTATTGCTGTGGGTCTTTGTGAGTTCACTACATCAAATAGTTTGTTCGTGAGAAGTTGGCTAGTAAAAAAAAACAACAGATGGAAGACTTGAACATTTCTCCGAAGATTTTTTTCTTTATTGAAATGACAGCGATATAAAAGAAATAACGTCACGATTGTACAGCCTTGGTCTACTCGCTCGTCTTGTGAAGCCATCGATTGGTCGTCTGGTGTGGGGTGTTTTAATGCAAGTTTCGTGACTAGAACTGGGACTCAGAAGTCATACAGTCCACAAAACAGCTTGTCATTGTGTCATCATGACTTGACCATTTATTGTGGGCGTAGAGTGGATCTTATTTTAACGTCTTGGTGATTTTAATTGCCCACCCGTTTATTAAGTGACCATCCTTACAATGACCCCCATTTAATACTGTCTTGACCATCCATACAATGACCCCCATTTAATGCTGTCTTGACCATCCAATCAATGACCCCCCCCCATTTAATGCTGTCTTGACCATCCATATAATGACCCCCAATTAATGCTGTCTTGACCATCCTTACAATGACCCCCATTTAATACTGTCTTGACCATCCATACAATGACCCCCCATTTAATGCTGTCTTGACCATCCATATAATGACCCCCATTTAATGCTGTCTTGACCATCCAATCAATGACCCCCCCCATTTAATGCTGTCTTGACCATCCATATAATGACCCCCATTTAATGCTGTCTTGACCATCCAATCAATGACCCCCCATTTAATGCTGTCTTGACCATCCAATCAATGACCCCCCATTTAATGCTGTCTTGACCATCCAATCAATGACCCCCCATTTAATGCTGTCTTGACCATCTAATCAATGACCCCCATTTAATGCTGTCTTGACCATCCATATAATGACCCCCAATTAATGCTGTCTTGACCATCCATATAATGACCCCCATTTAATGCTGTCTTGACCATCCATATAATGACCCCCATTTAATGCTGTCTTGACCATCCATATAATGACCCCCATTTAATGCTGTCTTGACCATCCAATCAATGACCCCCCATTTAATGCTGTCTTGACCATCCATACAATGACCCCCCATTTAATGCTGTCTTGACCATCACTACAATGACCCCCCATTTAATGCTGTCTTGACCATCACTACAATGACCCCCCATTTAATGCTGTCTTGACCATCCATACAATGACCCCCATTTAATGCTGTCTTGACCATCCATACAATGACCCCCATTTAATGCTGTCTTGACCATCCTTACAATGACCCCCATTTAATGCTGTCTTGACCATCCATACAATGACCCCCACATGTTAATGTGCTGTCTTGACCATCCAATCAATGACCCTCTCGTATTAATACTGTCTTGACCATCTGACCACAGAGTGACCGGTGGTGAGCTGTTTGACCGTATTGTGGAGAAAGGCAGCTACACGGAGAAGGACGCCAGTCTCTTGATACGGCAGGTCTTGGAGGCGGTGGATTACATGCATGATAGGGGAGTGGTGCACAGGGATCTAAAGGTGAGTTTACAGGTAGGGGGGTCACAGGGGTCTATAGGTGAGTGTACAGGTAGGGGGGTCACAGGGGTCTATAGGTGAGTGTACAGGTAGGGGGGTCACAGGGGTCTATAGGTGAGTTTACAGGTAGGGGTGGGGGGCACAGGGATCTAAAGGTGAGTTTACAGGTAGGGGGTCACAGGGGTCTAAAGGTGAGTTTACAGGTAGGGGGTGGGGGGCACAGGGATCTAAAGGTGAGTTTACAGGTAGGGGGTCACAGGGGTCTAAAGGTGAGTTTACAGGTAGGGGGTCACAGGGGTCTAAAGGTGAGTGTACAGGTAGGGGGGGTCACAGGGGTCTAAAGGTGAGTTTATACAGGTAGGGGGTCATATGGATCTAAAGGTGAGTTTACAGGTAGGGGGGTCACAGGGGTCTAAAGGTGGGTTTATACAGGTAGGGGGGTCACAGGAATCTAAAGGTGAGTGTACAGGTAGGGGGTCATATGGATCTAAAGGTGAGTTTATATAGGTAGGGGATCACAGGGGTCTAAAGGTGAGTATACAGGTGGGGGGTCATAGGGGTCTAAAGGTAGGGGGTCACAGGGATCTAAAGGTGAGTTTATATAGGTAGGGGATCACAGGGGTCTAAAGGTGAGTTTATACGGGTAGGGGGTCACAGGGGTCTAAAGGTGAGTTTATATAGGTAGGGGGTCACATGGGTCTAAAGGTGAGTTTATATAGGTAGGGGGGTCACAGGGGTCTAAAGGTGAGTTTATATAGGTGTGTGTGTTGGGGGGGGGGTGCACATGGATTTTACGTTGAGCTTACACAGGTGGAGGTGGTGTAGTCTACAGGTATATAAGGTGTACATTGATTGTTAATTTACACAGGTAGGGGGTGGATACGGGACGGCCCCACCCATCCCGTCCAACCCGTGCCCTACATCCGGCCTAACAAGAGCCAAAGCCTGTTTGTATTGCTTGAATAATTCAGCTCTTAATTCTGAAAATGTATTCCCCGAGCCTGTTTTCCCGAGGTTTTCTCCAGACTTGTTTGTTTCCCGCTCGGGTTTCCCTGGCCGCTGACCCAAGCTGACCCCTGGGACTCTGGGAAACAATTCGGCCAATGGAAATGTTTGTTATAAGCTCAACGGCTTTTTAAGTGGGCGGTTTCGATCTTTGCTAGAGAGGTTTCTTTTATCTGTTTTATCACGGAGAGGATGGCCTTGTGAATTGTTGGCCATGTTGTGAATTGTTGGCCATGTTGTGAAGTATTGGCCATGTTGTGAAGTATTGGCCATGTTGTGAATTGTTGGCCTTGTTGTGAAGTATTGGCCATGTTGTGAAGTATTGGCCATGTTCTGAAGTATTGGCCAATTTTGTGAAATGTTGGCCATGTTGTGAATCGTTGGCCATGTAGTCAAATGTTGGCCATATTTTGAAAAGTAAAATGTTGGCCATGTTATGAAGTGTTGGCCATGTTATGAAAAGTTGCCGTGTTGTAAAATGTTCGCCATGTTATGAAGTAGTGGCCATATTGTAAAATGTTGGCCATGTTATGAAGTAGTGGCCATATTGTAAAATGTTGGCCATGTTATGAAGCGTTGGCCATCTTACGAAGTGTTGGCCATGTTATGAAGTAGTGGCCATATTGTAAAATGTTGGCCATGTTATGAAGCGTTGGCCATGTTATGAAGTAGTGTCCAATGTTGCGAAATGTCGCCCATGTTATAAAACCTGACCAGATTGTCTATTCCATCAGTATTTCGAAATACTAAGTACAAAACCTTCATTTATTAAACAAGCAGAGAGATTTAATCCCGATACATTAAAAGGTGTTTTTTTTTTAAATGTTTGTTCTGTTTTAAAAAGAAAAAGTCTATTTAATTTTAAACTCGTGACTGTTTCACTGAATGCAGCCATTTTGATGTGTTGGGTGGTTTCCGCAAGGAAAAATTCTTTTAGTTTACATTTTCGAAAAGTGACTTCCACCAACCTCCCCCCCCCCCCCCCCCCGATTCACCTGCTCCAAACAGTGACGTCACCCACACCGCATCAAGTCTATAAAGACACATTTCCCGACATAATACTCTCCGACCCAGACCGACATCTAGCCGACCCGGACATGAAAGTACCTGACCCAGCCGCCATAAATGTCAACTGCCCCTGGGTCACCGGTCCCATGGACAGGACAATTATTTTTTTTTAAGAACGAAACCCAAAACTGGAGCTCATAGAAAGTAATCACCAGTGTCTTTTCTGTGGTGTTTTGCTGTATTCGATTCTAATAACTCCCCTACGTCATGTGTCCCTCCCATCATCTCCAGCTGACGTCACTCTACTCTCGTGTCGAATTGCTCCACTTGTCGCGTGTTTTTTGTCGTGTTGATGAGGCTCGTGAGGAGAATGACGACGCTATGTTTTACCTCAGGCTACGGGGCGGATAGTGTTCTTGCTAGCACCATTATTTTTTTTGGCTCAAGTTTAAAAAAAAAACACGAAACGTGCAGATATTTTTTCTTCTTATATTTCTCGCCCGGGGGGTAGCAGAGACCTTGTCGTGAAGTTTCTACCCCACCCCCCCTGATCATTTTACCCTCTCCTATTTTTTTTTTTACTAAAAAACGTAATGCCGTAAGGATATTAAAAAAAAACAACACCGTATCGTCTTATCGTGAAGGTTTTAGTATTTGTTTAACGTGGGTGTTGGTCTGCTAATTGCGATGGGTGGACCTGGGTTCAAACCCCAGTTTCTGCTGTCACGTTATGTTCATGAGACCTTTGGTGGTCGAGTCGTTAGACGACTAGCGATACTGTTGGGAGCGTTGGCTCTGTCACTGTTACCCTAGTGTTCTACTGTCACATCCCTCTGCCACTCTAGTGTCACGTCGTATTCTGTCACAGTGTCACGTCCCTCTGCCACTCTAGTGTCACGTCCATCTGTCACCCTAGTGTCGCGTCTGCCACCCTAGTGTCACGTCCATCTGCCACCCTAGTGTCACGTCCATCTGTCACCCTAGTGTCACGTCCCTCTGTCACCCTAGTGTCACGTCCCTCTGCCATCCTAGTGTCACGTCCCTCTGTCACACTAGTGTCACGTCTCTCTGTCACCCTAGTGTCACGTCCATCTGTCACCCTAGTGTCACGTCCCTCTGTCACACTAGTGTCACGTCTCTCTGTCACCCTAGTGTCACGTCCATCTGTCACCCTAGTGTCACGTCCATCTGCCACCCTAGTGTCACGTCCCTCTGTCACCCTAGTGTCACGCCCATATGTCACCCCTGTCTAACCAGGATGTCAACGTTCCTAGTTATAGAAAAATCTCTCTCACGCTGTAAAAAAAATGTTATATGAAAAACTCCCAGAGTGTGAGAGAGAAATAAAACCCGCGGGGGGGGGGGGGGGGGAGGAAGAGAACAAGCGATTTCCCTGCTTATTGATTTGCAAATGTTTTCTTGAAATGTCTCGGCTATTACCGCGTGATACACGCTGCCGTCTGCACCACGTCCTGCCTGCTGATGTGGGGGTGGGGGTGGGGTAGGGAGGTGAGGTGTAACTTAATCCTTGTCATCGCTGATCTGGTCATTTTGTCATTTGTTATTGGTAACATGCTGAGCTTGGGGTCGTTGAACTATAACCTGCTGACCCCTTGGGGGGTCGTTGAACTATACCTTTAACCTACTGACCTCGTAACTTACTTTTATCGAACTCCAAACTCTGACCTTGACTATGAGAACAGTCCATGATTTATCCAAGATCGAAAACAACTCAAACCCCACTTCCCATTGTTTGAAACGTACGATCACGTGAGCTTGTCACGTGACACGCCAGTCTCCTCTCATCGATCTGGTTACTCAAGGTTTGCTCCCCACCTCCAGCCCCACCCCCATCCCCACCCTACCTCCCAATTCTAAAGCACCCCGCTAGTCTGGCTATCTCGGCCACTCAACCGACCTTCTGATGGCTATCTCGGCCACTCAACTGACCTTCTGATGGCTATCTCGGCCACTCAACTGACCTTCTGATGGCTATCTCGGCCACTCAACTGACCTTCATAGGCTATCTCGGCCACTCAACTGACCTTCAGATGGCTATCTCGGCCACTCAACTGACCTTCTGATGGCTATCTCGGCCACTCAACTGACCTTCTGATGGCTATCTCGGCCACTCAACTGACCTTCTGATGGCTATCTCGGCCACTCAACTGACCTTCATAGGCTATCTCGGCCACTCAACTGACCTTCAGATGGCTATCTCGGCCACTCAACTGACCTTCAGATGGCTATCTCGGCCACTCAACTGACCTTCAAAGGCTATCTCTGCCACTCAACTGACCTTCTGATGGCTATCTCGGCCACTCAACTGACCTTCATAGGCTATCTCGGCCACTCAACTGACCTTCTGATGGCTATCTCGGCCACTCAACTGACCTTCTGATGGCTATCTCGGCCACTCAACTGACCTTCTGATGGCTATCTCGGCCACTCAACTGACCTTCATAGGCTATCTCGGCCACTCAACTGACCTTCTGATGGCTATCTCGGCCACTCAACTGACCTTCTGATGGCTATCTCGGCCACTCAACTGACCTTCTGATGGCTATCTCGGCCACTCAACTGACCTTCATAGGCTATCTCGGCCACTCAACTGACCTTCAGATGGCTATCTCGGCCACTCAACTGACCTTCTGATGGCTATCTCGGCCACTCAACTGACCTTCTGATGGCTATCTCGGGCACTCAACTGACCTTCTGATGGCTATCTCGGCCACTCAACTGACCTTCATAGGCTATCTCGGCCACTCAACTGACCTTCAGATGGCTATCTCGGCCACTCAACTGACCTTCAGATGGCTATCTCGGCCACTCAACTGACCTTCAAAGGCTATCTCTGCCACTCAACTGACCTTCTGATGGCTATCTCGGCCACTCAACTGACCTTCATAGGCTATCTCGGCCACTCAACTGACCTTCTGATGGCTATCTCGGCCACTCAACTGACCTTCTGATGGCTATCTCGGCCACTCAACTGACCTTCTGATGGCTATCTCGGCCACTCAACTGACCTTCATAGGCTATCTCGGCCACTCAACTGACCTTCTGATGGCTATCTCGGCCACTCAACTGACCTTCTGATGGCTATCTCGGCCACTCAACTGACCTTCATAGGCTATCTCGGCCACTCAACTGACCTTCTGATGGCTATCTCGGCCACTCAACTGACCTTCTGATGGCTATCTCGGCCACTCAACTGACCTTCTGATGGCTATCTCGGCCACTCAACTGACCTTCTGATGGCTATCTCGGCCACTCAACTGACCTTCTGAGGGCTATCTCGGCCACTCAACTGACCTTCTGATGGCTATCTCGGCCACTCAACTGACCTTCATAGGCTATCTCGGCCACTCAACTGACCTTCAGATGGCTATCTCGGCCACTCAACTGACCTTCTGATGGCTATCTCGGCCACTCAACTGACCTTCAGATGGCTATCTCGGCCACTCAACTGACCTTCTGATGGCTATCTCGGCCACTCAACTGACCTTCTGATGGCTATCTCGGCCACTCAACTGACCTTCAGATGACTATCTCGGCCACTTAACTGACCTTCTGATGGCTATCTCGGCCACTCAACTGACCTTCTGATGGCTATCTCGGCCACTCAACTGACCTTCAGATGGCTATCTCGGCCACTCAACTGACCTTCTGATGGCTATCTCGGCCACTCAACTGACCTTCAGATGGCTATCTCGGCCACTCAACTGACCTTCTGATGGCTATCTCGGCCACTCAACTGACCTTCAGATGGCTATCTCGGCCACTCAACTGACCTTCTGATGGCTATCTCGGCCACTCAACTGACCTTCTGATGGCTATCTCGGCCACTCAACTGACCTTCAGATGGCTATCTCGGCCACTCAACTGACCTTCTGATGGCTATCTCGGCCACTCAACTGACCTTCAGATGGCTATCTCGGCCACTCAACTGACCTTCTGATGGCTATCTCGGCCACTCAACTGACCTAATGGAGATGACCTTATGATTTCAGTTAAAGACCGAATCAGATTTGAAATGGCGGTTTCTTCATCTCATCGATCAAGTCCAGCCGAAAAAGAAAATCAATTTCTCCTACAACATAAGCAAACTGCCGGTCGCCGCCTTGACGTGCCGTGAAAACTGCCGGTCTACGCAGGCCGTACCGAGAAACAGTGACGCCAGCATTGCTTTGGATTTAGTCAGTGGAAGAATGGTTGGATGACCGGCCAGATTTAGTCAATGGAAGGACCGGTCAGATTTAGTCATGGGAACGACCGGCAGATTTAGTCAATGCAAGGACCGGTCAGATTTAGTCATTGGAATGACCGGCAGATTTAGTCAGTGGAAGGATCGACAGATTAAGTCATTGGAATGACCGGCAAATTTAGTCATTGGAATGACCGGCATTATCAAAAAACCGGCATCGCTACTAGATTTATTGAATGAAAAGACTGGCAGATTTAGTCAGTGGAAGGACCGGCAGATTTAGTCATTGGAATGACCGGCAGATTTAGTCAGTGGAAGGACCGGAGATTTAGTCAGTGGAAGGACCGGCATTATCAGAAAACCGGCATCGCTACTAGATTTATTGAATGAAAAGACTGGCAGATTTAGTCGATGAAAGGACGGGCATCGTCAGAGAACGGCATCCTACCAGAAATTGTTGGCCAAAATTTGCCTAAACGAGTTAGCCACTGAAGCCAAAAATATTGATACAATTTTCTTTGGCGTCTTTCTATTCCCTCATCTCACACACAGACACGAGTTTATTTACTTGTAGCATGACTTCAGTCACAGGTCCAAATATAGTCGAACTACAGGCCTAAACATAACCTTTTTTCTGCACCTTGTATTGTCAAACCTAAAGCTAAAAGATTTCTAAGTTGTATAATATTCTCAGTACGTTTTTTTCCTCTAGCAATAGAAAACATCCGCCTATTTTTATTCGTGAAAAACGTGCCGCAAGTTACTAACCTGTCTCTAAGACCTACTACTGTATGTAGATATTTATTTGTAGGTTCGCTAGTCTGCTAACCCGAAAGTCGCGAGTTCGAACCCGGGTTTGTCAGTAGATCGTTCCTGAGTCAACCAGCTCTAATGGGTACCTAATACTCGTTGGCTGGGTACCGTGCTGACCACACTATCCCTTCATAATGCCGGGGTCACTGAAACAGGTTAACTCTACTTCATCTGCTCCATGTATCTTGGGCACGAACGGAAAAGATGATAATATATATAGTTAGCCTACTTTTGAAGCAAACATAACAGGCGTATATCTATCTAAACATCGTATTGTTGAGTAAAACAGCAGTTTAAAAAAGAGACTACCGCACGCACTTATTCAACTGAGAGAAAATGTCCGTGCGTTAACAGGAGCACCGGACATTCATCACTAACCGACCTTTGTGCGAGCCTTTCTCAGAACGGAAATAAAATGTCCGCCCACGGAAGTATCCAGGAACTTTACCATTTTCCCGGGGGGGGGGGGGGGAATGGGAATTTCAATTGGTCTCTGTATCTCAGATCGAATACGGTGATTAAAAAAAAAGGATTTAAATTTGTTGATCGTTTTTTAAGTCCAATAAGTGTCGGCATTTGTTAATTGTTTCTGGGTTGGAAGGACTAGAAAAAGTCACGATGCTGCTTTTTCCTTTTTTTCATATTTAGTTCTTTGGTTTGTCTGTTGTTCTCCTATGGCAAGCTGGACGTCTTTATGGTGCACTGACGGGGCGCATCTTCACTTCACGGCCATCATTTGCACATCCTCATCTTCACTTCACTTCATCTGTCGCTAAACATGTTTTAAACGCCATATTTAACATGTATATAAAGTATGTTATATGTACTCTATACTGTGTATGTTTATTATAAAATTCATATTTTATAAGTAAATACATGAAATATAACTAGACGTTAGCCCGCCATCCTGAATGTAACGGGTTTTCCCCGTGTGAAGACGCCATGTCAACATGAAGTGCCACGCACTCGCGCACTTGCTGTACAGGAAGTCATGTAGCCGCCATGTTATTATAGTGCCCGACTCAGTGCGCATGTCACGGTGTGGCTATTAGTCGACACTCTGGTCGTCTGAACGTAATGATTCCAAGACGTCTGCAGACATCCCACCTGCTCCCACCTGCTCCCATCCTGCTCCCGTCCTGCTCGCAGTCTTGCGAAACTTCTCGTCAATTTTCTAATTATTTTCTTCTGCTGGGGAACACGGTGTGTTGGGGGGGGGGGATTAACTAGGTTAGGGTTGTTGTGGTTGGGTTAGTGGGTTGGTTAGTGGGTTGGTTAATGGGTTACAGTTGTGGGTTAGGGTTGTGGTTTAGTTATTGCTTTAAATTTGAGTTATTTATTATGATTATGTTATTGATTTAAGGTTGTAGTTTTGTTTGTATATGTAAAATTAGGTTGTATAAAGTCTGGGTAGTGCTGAACTGGGTTTGACTGTTGACGTAGAGCTTTAAAGTTAGCCTACCTTTAGCGTAGGGTTAGCTTGGCGGGGGAATCAATGCCCTACACACTGGGTCTCAAAGATGCACTTAACTCACAAGTTTGTTTACTTGAGCCTTGACATAAGGGTACTAATATTGTCAACAAACCATAAATCACGTTTGTTGGTTATCTGTGTTTTATAGAGATTCGGTTTGGTTGAAGGGATGCGCCTAGAAAAATAGTTCCATTTTGATACGTCACAGTTGACTCCATTTTTAGACAGATGGTTCTTTTCTATTTTAATGTTAGCTTGGGTCTTTAGGGATTTTGGTTTTATGATCTAAGGTCTCTTGAGTTTTTGTAGTTATGAGCTAATGTCTCTAGATTCTTGTAGTTATGAGCTAAGGTCTGTAGATTCTTGTCGTTTTGAGCTAAGGTCTGTAGATTCTTGTAGTTATGAGCTAAGGTCTCTACATTCTTGTAGTTATAAGCTAAGGTATCTACATTCTTGTAGTTATGAGCTAAGGTATCTAGATTCTTGTAGTTATGATCTAAGGTCTCTAGATTCTTGTAGTTATTATCTAAGGTCTCTAGATTCTTGTAGTTATGAGCTAAGGTATCTAGATTCTTGTAGTTATGAGCTAATGTCTGTAGATTCTTGTAGTTATGAGCTAATGTCTGTAGATTCTTGTAGTTATGAGCTAATGTCTGTAGATTCTTGTAGTTATGAGCTAATGTCTGTAGATTCTTGTAGTTATGAGCTAAGGTCTGTAGATTCTTGTAGTTATGAGCTAATGTCTGTAGATTCTTGTAGTTATGAGCTAAGGTCTGTAGATTCTTGTAGTTATGAGCTAAGGTCTCTAGATTCTTGTAGTTATAAGACCGAGTTAGTACTATAACTGAAATAAATTTGACGGCAATGTGTCAAGGCAAGTAAACCAATGCAGGGCCCATTGATATTTGCCGAGAGGGTCTGATCGAACAGTTGGACTTGTCCTATCGATTGGGGGTGAACCCTGTATTTGACTCGTGAAATATTATCTTTATGCTGGGTATTAAAAGATAGCCCAGGGCGCAGTCTAATAGGCCAGCTACAATCCACGGCTTCGACAGAACGACAGTGGGTTCTAGACATGAGTTCTAGACATGAGTTCTAGACATGAGTTCTAGACACGAGTTCTAGACATGAGTTCTAGACACGAGTTCTAGACATGAGTTCTAGACATGAGTTCTAGACATGAGTTCTAGACACGAGTTCTAGACACGAGTTCTAGACATGAGTTCTACACATGTGTTCTACACATGAGTTCTAGACATGAGTTCTAGACATGAGTTCTAGACATGAGTTCTAGACATGAGTTCTAGACATGAGTTCTAGACATGAGTTCTAGACATGAGTTCTAGACATGAGTTCTAGACATTTCTAGACATGAGTTCTAGACATGAGTTCTAGACATGAGTTCTAGACACGAGTTCTAGACACGAGTTCTAGACATGAGTTCTACACATGTGTTCTACACATGAGTTCTACACATGAGTTCTAGACATGAGTTCTAGACATGAGTTCTAGACATGAGTTCTAGACATGAGTTCTAGACATGAGTTCTAGACATGAGTTCTAGACACGAGTTCTAGACATGAGTTCTAGACACGAGTTCTAGACATGAGTTGTAGACATGAGTTGTAGACATGAGTTCTAGACACGAGTTCTAGACACGAGTTCTAGACATGAGTTCTACACATGTGTTCTACACATGAGTTCTAGACATGAGTTCTAGACATGAGTTCTAGACATGAGTTCTAGACATGAGTTCTAGACATGAGTTCTAGACATGAGTTCTAGACATGAGTTCTAGACATGAGTTCTAGACATGAGTTCTAGACATGAGTTCTAGACATGAGTTCTAGACATGTTCTAGACATGAGTTCTAGACATGAGTTCTAGACATGAGTTCTAGACATGAGTTCTAGACATGAGTTCTAGACATGAGTTCTAGACATGAGTTCTAGACACGAGTTCTAGACACGAGTTCTAGACACGAGTTCTACACATGTGTTCTACACATGAGTTCTAGACATGAGTTCTAGACATGAGTTCTAGACATGAGTTCTAGACATGAGTTCTAGACATGAGTTCTAGACATGAGTTCTAGACATTTCTAGACATGAGTTCTAGACATGAGTTCTAGACATGAGTTCTAGACATGAGTTCTAGACATGAGTTCTAGACTTAGTTCTAGGCATGAGTTCTAGACTTAGTTCTAGACTTAGTTCTAGACATGAGTTCTAGACTTAGTTCTAGGCATGAGTTCTAGGCATGAGTTCTAGACATGAGTTCTAGACATGGGTTCTAGACACGAGTTCTAGACATGAGTGAGTTCTAGACATGAGTTCTAGACATGAGTTCTAGACATGAGTTTTAGACATGAGTTTTAGACATGAGTTTTAGACATGAGTTTTAGACATGGGTTCTAGACATGAGTGAGTTCTAGACATGATTTTTAGACATGAGTTCTAGACATGAGTTCTAGACATGAGTTCTAGACATGAGTTCTAGACATGAGTTCTAGACATGTTCTAGACATGAGTTCTAGACATGAGTTCTAGACATGATTTTTAGACATGATTTTTAGACATGAGTTCTAGACATGGGTTCTAGACATGAGTTCTAGACATGTTCTAGACATGAGTTCTAGACACGAGTTCTAGACATGAGTTCTAGACATGTGTTCTAGACATGAGTTCTAGACATGAGTTCTAGACACGAGTTCTAGACATGAGTGAGTTCTAGACATGATTTTTAGACATGAGTTCTAGACATGAGTTCTAGACATGATTTTTAGACATGAGTTCTAGACATGAGTTCTAGAAATGGGTTCTAGACATGGGTTCTAGACGGGTTCTAGACATGGGTTCTAGACATGGGTTCTAGACATGGGTTCTAGACATGAGTTCTAGACATGAGTTCTAGACATGAGTGAGTTCTAGACATGATTTTTAGACATGAGTTCTAGACATGAGTTCTAGACATGATTTTTAGACATGAGTTCTAGACATGAGTTCTAGACATGATTTTTAGACATGAGTTCTAGACATGAGTTCTAGAAATGGGTTCTAGACATGGGTTCTAGACGGGTTCTAGACATGGGTTCTAGACATGGGTTCTAGACATGGGTTCTAGACATGAGTTCTAGACATGAGTTCTAGACATGAGTGAGTTCTAGACATGATTTTTAGACATGAGTTCTAGACATGAGTTCTAGACATGATTTTTAGACATGAGTTCTAGACATGAGTTCTAGACATGATTTTTAGACATGAGTTCTAGACATGAGTTCTAGAAATGGGTTCTAGACATGGGTTCTAGACATGGGTTCTAGACATGAGTTCTAGACATGATTTTTAGACATGAGTTCTAGAAATGAGTTCTAGAAATGGGTTCTAGACATGGGTTCTAGACATGGGTTCTAGACATGAGTTCTAGACATGAGTTCTAGACATGAGTTCTAGACATGGGTTCTAGACACGAGTTCTAGACATGAGTGAGTTCTAGACATGAGTTTTAGACATGGGTTCTAGACATGAGTTCTAGACATTTCTAGACACGAGTTCTAGACATTATTTTTAGACATGAGTTCTAGACATGAGTTCTAGACATTATTTTTAGACATGAGTTCTAGACATGAGTTCTAGACACGAGTTCTAGACATTATTTTTAGACATGAGTTCTAGACACGAGTTCTAGACATTATTTTTAAACATGAGTTCTAGACATGAGTTCTAGACATGATTTTTAGACATGAGTTCTAGAAATGAGTTCTAGAAATGGGTTCTAGACATGGGTTCTAGACATGGGTTCTAGACATGAGTTCTAGACACGAGTTCTAGACACGAGTTCTAGACACGAGTTCTAGACACGAGTTCTAGACACGAGTTCTAGACACGAGTTCTAGACACGAGTTCTAGACACGAGTTCTAGACACGAGTTCTAGACACGAGTTCTAGACATGAGTTCTAGACACGAGTTCTAGACATGAGTTCTAGACATGAGTTCTAGACATGAGTTGTAGACATGAGTTCTAGACACGAGTTCTAGACATGAGTTCTAGAC
The DNA here is from genome assembly GCF_028476545.2 of Physella acuta. Taxonomy (NCBI): domain Eukaryota; kingdom Metazoa; phylum Mollusca; class Gastropoda; family Physidae; genus Physella; species Physella acuta. The sequence goes on from NW_026732494.1 coordinate 38,139, forward strand.
ACGAGTTCTAGACACGAGTTCTAGACATGAGTTCTAGACATGAGTTCTAGACATGAGTTCTAGACATGAGTTCTAGACATGAGTTGTAGACACGAGTTCTAGACACGAGTTCTAGACATGAGTTCTAGACATGAGTTCTAGACATGAGTTCTACACATGAGTTCTAGACATGAGTTCTACACATGAGTTCTAGACATGAGTTCTAGACATGAGTTGTAGACACGAGTTCTAGACATGAGTTCTAGACATGAGTTCTAGACATGAGTTCTACACATGAGTTCTAGACATGAGTTCTACACATGAGTTCTAGACATGAGTTCTAGACACGAGTTCTAGACATGAGTTCTAGACATGAGTTCTAGACATGTTCTAGACATGAGTTCTAGACATGAGTTCTAGACACGAGTTCTAGACATGAGTTCTAGACATGAGTTCTAGACATGGGTTCTAGACACGAGTTCTAGACACGAGTTCTAGACATGAGTTCTAGACATGTTCTAGACATGAGTTCTAGACATGAGTTCTAGACACGAGTTCTAGACACGAGTTCTAGACACGAGTTCTAGACATGAGTTCTAGACATGAGTTCTAGACATGTTCTAGACATGAGTTCTAGACACGAGTTCTAGACACGAGTTCTAGACATGAGTTCTAGACATGTTCTAGACATGAGTTCTAGACATGAGTTCTAGACACGAGTTCTAGACATGAGTTCTAGACATGAGTTCTAGACATGGGTTCTAGACACGAGTTCTAGACACGAGTTCTAGACATGAGTTCTAGACATGTTCTAGACATGAGTTCTAGACACGAGTTCTAGACATGAGTTCTAGACACGAGTTCTAGACACGAGTTCTAGACACGAGTTCTAGACACGAGTTCTAGACACGAGTTCTAGACATGAGTTCTAGACATGGGTTCTAGACATGAGTTCTACACATGTGTTCTACACATGAGTTCTAGACATGAGTTCTAGACATGAGTTCTAGACATGAGTTCTAGACATGAGTTCTACACATGTGTTCTACACATGAGTTCTAGACATGAGTTCTAGACATGAGTTCTAGACATGAGTTCTAGACATGAGTTCTACACATGTGTTCTACACATGAGTTCTAGACATGAGTTCTAGACACGAGTTCTAGACACGAGTTCTAGACATGGGTTCTAGACATGAGTTCTAGACATGAGTTCTAGACATGAGTTCTAGACACGAGTTCTAGACACGAGTTCTAGACATGGGTTCTAGACATGAGTTCTAGACACGAGTTCTAGACACGAGTTCTAGACACGAGTTCTAGACACGAGTTCTAGACATGGGTTCTAGACATGAGTTCTAGACACGAGTTCTAGACATGAGTTCTAGACATGGGTTCTAGACATGAGTTCTAGACATGGGTTCTAGACATGAGTTCTAGACACGAGTTCTAGACATGAGTTCTAGACATGGGTTCTAGACATGAGTTCTAGACATGGGTTCTAGACATGAGTTCTAGACATGAGTTCTAGACATGTTCTAGACATGAGTTCTAGACATGGGTTCTAGACATGAGTTCTAGACATGAGTTCTAGACATGAGTTCTAGACATGAGTTCTAGACATGAGTTCTAGACATGAGTTCTAGACATGAGTTCTAGACACGAGTTCTAGACATGAGTTCTAGACATGAGTTCTAGACATGAGTTCTAGACACGAGTTCTAGACACGAGTTCTAGACACGAGTTCTAGACACGAGTTCTAGACATGGGTTCTAGACATGAGTTCTAGACACGAGTTCTAGACATGAGTTCTAGACATGGGTTCTAGACATGAGTTCTAGACATGAGTTCTAGACATGAGTTCTAGACATGAGTTCTAGACATGAGTTCTAGACATGAGTTCTAGACATGAGTTCTAGACATGAGTTCTAGACATGAGTTCTAGACACGAGTTCTAGACATGAGTTCTAGACATGAGTTCTAGACATGAGTTCTAGACATGAGTTCTAGACATGAGTTCTAGACACGAGTTCTAGACACGGGTTCTAGACATGAGTTCTAGACACGAGTTCTAGACACGAGTTCTAGACATGAGTTCTACACATGAGTTCTAGACATGAGTTCTAGACACGAGTTCTAGACACGAGTTCTAGACATGAGTTCTACACATGTGTTCTACACATGAGTTCTAGACATGAGTTCTAGACACGAGTTCTAGACACGAGTTCTAGACACGAGTTCTACACATGTGTTCTACACATGAGTTCTAGACATGAGTTCTAGACACGAGTTCTAGACACGAGTTCTAGACACGAGTTCTAGACACGAGTTCTAGACATGAGTTCTAGACATGAGTTCTAGACATGAGTTCTATACATGAGTTCTAGACACGAGTTCTAGACATGAGTTCTAGACATGAGTTCTAGACATGAGTTCTATACATGAGTTCTAGACATGAGTTCTAGACATGTTCTAGACATGAGTTCTAGACATGAGTTCTAGACATGAGTTCTAGACATGAGTTCTAGACATGAGTTCTAGACATGAGTTCTAGACACGAGTTCTAGACACGAGTTCTAGACATGAGTTCTAGACACGAGTTCTAGACATGTTCTAGACATGAGTTCTAGACATGAGTTCTAGACATGAGTTCTAGACACGAGTTCTAGACACGAGTTCTAGACATGAGTTCTAGACACGGGTTCTAGACACGAGTTCTAGACATGAGTTCTAGACATGAGTTCTAGACATCAGCTGATGGAGGTCTTCTGGCAGGGTTTAGTTTGTTGCTCGAGACGGGTTCGTTTAGTTGGTCGTGTCAGGGTTCGTTTTGTTAGGTGGGACAGGGTTCACTTTGTTGGTCGTGTCAGGGTTCGTTTTGTTAGGTGGGACAGGGTTCGTTTAGTTGGTCGTGTCAGGGTTCGTTTTGTTGGGTGGGACAGGGTTCACTTTGTTGGTCGTGTCATGGTTCGTTTTGTTGGGTGGGACAGGGTTCACTTTGTTGGTCGTGTCAGGGTTCGTTTTGTTGGGTGGGACAGGGTTCACTTTGTTGGTCGTGTCAGGGTTTACATTATTAGTGGTGATAAGGTTCACTTTTGTTGGTGTTACGTGCATGGTGTTTTCAGTGTTTCTTTCAGGCATCTTTCCAGGTGGGGGGGGGGGGGGGCGTCAGAGTACTTCGACACCCTCCCCCACCCCCCCCACCCTCCGGGCGAAATAGAAACAAAAATGTATAGGGATTCTACAGCATGCGAATAGCGTTGCTTAGGTGATTGGTGTCACGCCTTAACGATCAACATTTCATTGCTAACCAAGGCTTTATGTCTGAGCTGTCTAACCGATAGTGTCATAGAACCTCACGATTGCGTCATACAGTCACGTGGCGTGTGTTGTTGTTGTTGTTTATGTACTTACGTCACGACACTTCCTTGCCACGTCATGTTCTCTTCTTGCGCAACAACTATGAACACGCCCATTTCAGATTCTCACGTCTTTAAGATGGTTTTTGAAACGGTGTAGGTGTAGGGAGGGGGGGGGGGTGTGTGTGCTGTTCCAATAAAACATTTGTGGCCTACGTAAGTGTACAAGACATCACATTTAATACAGCAAATCTTTTTATGTGTATAGTTGTTAGCCTAATGGGTTAATACGTTAATATTTAGGCTGATCTAGTCTATGTCTAGGCTGATCTAGTCAATGTCTAGGCTGATCTAGGCAATATCTAGGCTCATCTAGCCAATGTCCACACCTCTATCGAGTGGATTAACAACCAAAGACAATAGCCTAAAGGAAGATAAAAAATACTTGGTTTTAAATTGGGTTTTGTTTTGTTTTTAAATTTCCTTAAAGAAAACGGTGGCCATAGTTCCAGTTTTTAATTCAAATCCATTTTCTCGATCGTTTTTTATCATCCTTTATTTTTGTTTTTAAAATGTGCACAGAAAATGGGGTTTGTAATTGTGTTTTTAAATCCATTAAATCTCGCACGTTTTTCTTAACCATTGTTTTGTTTTCATCGACAGCCGGAAAATCTTCTCTTCTACAGTCCCGACGACGACTCGAAGATCATGATCAGTGACTTCGGTCTCTCCAAGATGGAGGGGTCGGGCATCATGGCCACGGCCTGTGGGACCCCGGGCTATGTGGGTGAGTGATTTAAGTTTACACGTGGGGAGGGGGGTCGGGCATCAAGGCCACGGCCTGTGGTACCCCGGGCTATGTGGGTGAGTGAGTTAAGCTTATACGCGGGGGTCGGGGGGGGGGGGGGAAGTCTGTCATCAAGGCCAAGGTCTATGGTACCTCGGGCTATATGGGTGAGTGCTTACACGGGAGGGGGGGTGGTCGGGCTATGTCGGTGAGTTCTTTAAGATTACAAAGGTATTTGAGTGTTGATATTTGTTGTTTAGAATGATGGAATAGCCTGTTGATATTTGTTGGTTAGAATGATGGAATATCCTCTTAATATTTGTCGGTTAGAATGACGGAACAGCCTGTTGATATTGGTTGGTTAGAACGATGGAATAGCCTGTTAATATTAGTCGGTTAGAATGATGGAATAGCCTTTATATATTAGTTGGTTAGAATGATGGAACAGCTTAACGCCATTCACCTCTGTCGCGCGTCCATCGATTGCCTGTCTGTCTGTCACGCCGGACAGCTCTGTCTGTAGGGCCACATCAAGATGGACATCAATCCGGCCACGCGACTGTCCGAATCTTCTAAGACTTGTAAAATTAAACTCGCAAGTAGGAAAATCATTGGGGAACTAAATGATCTATACAATCATGGTTGTTTTATTTTGTTATATGTATTCTCCACCAACATGGTTGTTTTAAAAAATATATACATGTGTATGCGCCATTTTAAAAATATATGTGTATGCGCCACATCGGTTAAATTAGATGTTACAGTCAATCATGATTGTTTTGTTTGCTAATACGTACGCTCCACAATCATGATTGTCATGTAGATCTTGAAGGTAATAGATGGGATATGTAGATGTCTCTTGTTGTGTTTACTGCCAGCCGTATGTGCTGTGAAGTCGATGCCAGAAAATGATTTTTCTCCATGATTTGCGCCACAGATCACCTTACAGGTTTCGACAATTTTTTTCGGCTTTTCCAAGGTCAACGTCCTTTGTATTAAGCCATGCTAATAGCTTATGGCCGACCCCTAGCCTCGTGTGGCTGTAGTCTAACCATAGCTGTAGTCTAACCATAGCTGTAGTCTAGCCATAGCTGTAGTCTAACCATAGCTGTAGTCTAACCATAGCTGTAGTCTAACCATAGCTGTAGTCTAACCATAGCTGTAGTCTAGCCATAGCTGTAGTCTAACCATAGCTGTAGTCTAACCATAGCTGTAGTCTAGCCATAGCTGTAGTCTAACCATAGCTGTAGTCTAACCATAGCTGTAGTCTAACCATAGCTGTAGTCTAGCCATAGCTGTAGTCTAACCATAGTTGTAGTCTAGCCATAGCTGTAGTCTAGCCATAGCTATAGTTTAGCCATAGCTGGTCTAGCCATAGCTGAAGTCTAACCATAGCTGTAGTCTAACCATAGCTGTAGTCTAGCCAATAGCTGTAGTCTAACCATAGCCGTAGTCTAGCCTTAACTGTAGTCTAACCGTAGCTGTATGTTAGCGTTATGTAACGGTCAACGTATCATATGAGCTTGTTGACCTTATGAAGCGGTCACATGACCATATTAGCATGCTGACCTTTGGTTCACATAACAGGAGTGTAAGCCGAGTGGTCAATATCTTGAGCATGCTGTGAACTTTAACCTCACGCCACGAGTGATGTATCTTGCCCAAGTTGCAACACAAGGTTGCTCCCCTTGTAGACTTGTTTCTGGAAATGTGAACACCCTGGTCGTGTCGTTCTTGGATGTCATTAGGATGCATTTGACATTTATGTGACATGTAACCTTTTTACGTTGGTATTGATGACATCTGCAACACGTCTCTGATCATCTGCTGGCCGTGGCTGTCGTCACAAGCTGTGGGAAGTCTGGTGTTTTGTTCTCTTGCTAATGCATCTACTAGATCATTTCCTACAGTGGGGGCTCACAGATTGGAGATAATTAATTGACGTTAATTAGTGTGTTTACTTGAGGGCTTGATTAGATTAATTGGTGTTTGTTTAATGAGAGGTGCTGATATAGCTGTGGGTCTGCCGCCAGACGAAAAGGCGCCAAAATACAGGGGGGGGGGGTGGTAGCCCAATGTGCTACTGTCCCCCCTCTAAGTTTACTATCGTGGCGTACAACTTAAGCCTGATCCTGATACTGTGCCGTTGGTATAATACCTGGGCCCCAGTTAGGACATTGTAAGATTATACGGTAGTGCAAACACCGTGAAAACTTATCGCTGTGGCTTAGACTGTACGCAGGAATTCCCTCTATATATATCTATATATATATATATATAGATATATATATATATATATATATATATATATATATATATATATATATATATTATGTACGTGGGTTTATCTGATGTGTGTGAGGTAGTTGAATGTGTTTGTGGGTGGGCTGAGTTTGTGTGTTTTTGGGTGGATGTGGTGATAAGGTTTGTATAGGTAAGTGGGGTGTGTGAGACGGTGAGGGAGTTGGTGAGGGAGTATGATTGTGTGAAGGTTAGTTAAGCAACGATAACTGTGTGGTGCCTACGAAGGTTGGTGACCGTCGCAGTAGAGTTCATCAACCCCAGCCCTTTTGATTTCTTCACTAGCCACACGTTGTTATCTAGCCATCAGATCTTGTCGTTCGGCGTAAAAGTAACAGATTGATCTGGCCCACTATCCTCTGTACACAAATGGGTGGTCGCCCACGTTCTTTTCCCTGGCTGTGACGCAGGCGCTGACGCGGTCTAGCGCAGGAATAATGTACAATTTATTCTCAACTCTGTCGCATTATATAACCATCGGTACGGTAAGGGGGAGGGTGTGGGGGTATTTGCATAATGTACGGCTTTCATTGTTTCTTCCTTCAGTCGCTGGCCGGCAGAATGCAAATGCCGGTTGTAGTTTGCCGGACAGACTAAATAAAAACCGGGGCGCATTGATAAAGTAAGGGGGACAGATGTAAACAAGCGACCCAGGTGGGTAGTTGCGTGAGTCACGTGTTTGTACCTGTAGAGCCGCCATCTGCCCTGCTTTGAACCAATTAGCACGCGCTTTACCCATTTGTGGAGGTCAAGGCCACCCACGCGCGAGCTTTGTTTTTTTTTGTTTGTTGTTGATTGTCGTCTGACTGCTGGAGCCCAATTTATCCAGGTCTGGTGGGGGGGGGGGGGGGGGGCAGGGGGTGTCTGATTGGTAGCTCCAGGTGCACCACACAACTCCGCTGAATTGTGTGTGTGAGAGAGTGAGTGTATGTGTGGGTGTGTGTTTGTAAAGTGACGCGGATGGAGTGGACGGAAGTGTGCGTGTTAGGAAAGTGCGTGTTAGGAAAGTGCGTGTTAGGAAAGTGCGTGTTTAAGAGTGAGGGTGTTGGGGTAGGTGTGATAGGAAGAGGGGGGGGGGGGGTCTGTTGGGGGAGGTGTTAAAGAGTGGGATACTAGGGGTTTTGGGTAAGGGTGAGGGGGCTGCTCTTACTGCTACAAATGTACTAAAAGAATAGTCCTAGTTTTTACTCAAAGATCTGCTTTATTTAGACCCTAGATTTTATTTTTAAACGGCTACATACACGTTTTCAACAGTTAGCCATGTTTTCTAGCTGCTACAACTGTCAGCAACCATCAGCCCAATTTTTAAACTTCTTACATTTTGCCCCACAGCTCCTGAAGTCTTAGCCCAGCAACCCTATGGTAAAGAAGTGGATTGTTGGTCCATTGGAGTCATAGCTTATATATTGTAAGTAAACAGTGGAGTCATAGCTTATATATTGTAAGTAAACAGTGGAGTCATAGCTTATATATTGTAAGTAAACACTGGAGTCATAACTTATATATTGTAAGTAAACAGTGGAGTCATAGCTTATATAATATATTGTAAGTAAACAGTGGAGTCATAGCTTATATATTGTAAGTAAACAGTGGAGTCATAGCTTATATATTGTAAGTAAACATTGGAGTCATAGCTTATATATTGTAAGTAAACAGTGGAGTCATAGCTTATATATTGTAAGTAAACAGTGGAGTCATAGCTTATATATTGTAAGTAAACACTGGAGTCATAACTTATATATTGTAAGTAAACAGTGGAGTCATAGCTTATATAATATATTGTAAGTAAACAGTGGAGTCATAGCTTATATATTGTAAGTAAACAGTGGAGTCATAGCTTATATATTGTAAGTAAACATTGGAGTCATAGCTTATATATTGTAAGTAAACAGTGGAGTCATAGCTTATATATTGTAAGTAAACAGTGGAGTCATAGCTTATATATTGTAAGTAAACATTGGAGTCATAGCTTATATATTGTAAGTAAACATTGGAGTCATAGCTTATATATTGTAAGTAAACACTGGAGTCATAGCTTATATATTGTAAGTAAACAGTGGAGTCATAGCTTATATATTGTAAGTAAACAGTGGAGTCATAGCTTATATATTGTAAGTAAACAGTGGAGTCATAGCTTATATATTGTAAGTAAACATTGGAGTCATAGCTTATATATTGTAAGTAAACAGTGGAGTCATAGCTTATATATTGTAAGTAAACAGTGGAGTCATAGCTTATATATTGTAAGTAAACAGTGGAGTCATAGCTTATATATTGTAAGTAAACAGTGGAGTCATAGCTTATATATTGTAAGTAAACACTGGAGTCATAGCTTATATATTGTAAGTAAACAGTGGAGTCATAGCTTGTTGTCAGTCTGGAGTTGTATTGTAACAAAACTGAGTTTGAAGTCACATGATTTGATTTAGTAACCAAAAAGTCAGCATTATCATATGCTAGATTTAGTCATTTCATAAATCCTTTGACCACTCACCTGTGAATGTACATTAAAATTGTTTTGATATTCACCATCTGTTTGTTGCCAACACTGATTGTATTTTTTTCCCTGCAGATTATGTGGTTATCCCCCTTTTTATGACGAAAATGATGCAGAGTTATTCAAGCAAATTTTGAAAGCTCAGTACGAATTTGATTCACCTTTCTGGGATGAAATTTCTGATTCAGGTGAAAAAAAATATTTCTGATTCTGGTGAAAAAAAAATGTTTGATTCAGGTGAAAAGAAATTTAAAAAAATAATTCAAACTGAAGGATCTGTTTTATTCTCTAAATTATTTACCTATTCCACAACATCCAACAATCAGCAAACTACTACATCTACATTTTACATTCAGCAAACTACTACAACCAAGCTATAACATACAACATTCAACCACCTTCAACTACCAACCTACACCATCCACCAACAACAACAACTTTCAACTACCAACCTACAACATCCACCAACAACAACTTTCAACTATCAACCTACAACATCCACCAACAACCACCTTCAACTACCAACCTAGAACATCCACCAACAACCACCTTCAACTATCAACCTACAACATCCACCAACAACCACCTTCAACTACCAACCTACAACATCCACCAACAACCACCTTCAACTATCAACCTACAACATCCACCAACAACCACCTTCAACTACCAACCTACAACATCCACCAACAACAACTTTCAACTATCAACCTACAACATCCACCAACAACCACCTTCAACTACCAACCTACAACATCCACTAACCACCTTCAACTATCAACCTACAACATCCACTAACCACCTTCAACTATCAACCTACAACATCCACCAACAACCACCTTCAACTACCAACCTACAACATCCACCAACAACAACTTTCAACTATCAACCTACAACATCCACCAACAACCACCTTCAACTATCAACCTACAACATCCACTAACCACCTTCAACTACCAACCTACAACATCCACCAACAACAACTTTCAACTATCAACCTACAACATCCACCAACAACCACCTTCAACTATCAACCTACAACATCCACTAACCACCTTCAACTATCAACCTACAACATCCACCAACAACCACCTTCAACTACCAACCTACAACATCCACCAACAACAACTTTCAACTATCAACCTACAACATCCACCAACAACAACTTTCAACTACCAACCTACAACATCCACCAACAACCACCTTCAACTATCAACCTACAACATCCACCAACAACAACTTTCAACTACCAACCTACAACATCCACCAACAACCACCTTCAACTACCAACCTACAACATCCACCAACAACCACCTTCAACTACCAACCTACAACATCCACTAACCACCTTCAACTACCAACCTACAACATCCACCAACCACCTTCAACTACCAACCTAGAACATCCACCAAACTCTGTAATTAACACTATATATGCTATATTCTTACAGTCCCCACTGAAGTCCTTACACAATATTCTGCCTTATAAAAAATGTTCTCCCCTTTTTTTGTTGACAGCCAAAGACTTTATCCGTCACCTCATGTGTAAAGATCCTAAAGAAAGATACACATGCAAGCAAGCCATTGCACACCCTTGGTCAGTGTTTGTGATTTTATTGCCTACCTTTATGGTATACATAGTGTGATTTTATTGCCTACCTCTATGGTATACATAGTGTGGTTTTATTGCCTACCTCTATGGTATACATAGTGTGATTTTATTGCCTACCTCTATGGTATACATGGTGCATTAAATCCTTAATATACTGAGTACATTTTCATCTGGCTCTAGATTTAGTTGTGTTGTGTATTGTGCAGAGAAAAATTAATTATTTTATCAATTTTTGTTAATAGGATTTGTTTTTATGAAGAAAAATAGTTGCAAATGTAAGTTAATGTGACATTCTCTACTGTAAACTAATCTGTGACATTCTGTACTGTAAACTGACAACTAATCTGTGACATTCTCTACTGTAAACTGGCAACTAATCTGTGACATTCTCTACTATAGGATCTCTGGCAATGCTGCTCTGAGTAAAGATATTCACGCCTCTGTCAAGGCACAGATGCTGAAGACTTTTGTTAGGACTAAATGGAAGGTGAGTGGTGTAGGCGTAGGTCATGTTGATGTTGGTAGGTCATGTTGATGTTGGTAGGTCATGTTGATGTTGGTAGGTCATGTTGATGGGGTTGGTAGGTCATGTTGATGTTGGTAGGTCATGTTGATGGGGTTGGTAGGTCATGTTGATGTTGGTAGGTCATGTTGATGTTGGTAGGTCATGTTGATGTTGGTAGGTCATGTTAATGTTGGTAGGTCATGTTGATGTTGGTAGGTCATGTTGATGTTGGTAGGTCATGTTGATGTTGGTAGGTCATGTTGATGTTGGTAGGTCATGTTGATAGGTCATGTTGCTGTTGGTAGGTCATGTTGATGTTGGTAGGTCATGTTGATGGGGTTGGTAGGTCATGTTGATGGGGTTGATAGATCAAGTTGACAGGGCTGTTGTTAGTTGATTGGATAAGTTAATTATCTAATGACCCTGCCATGCTGATGACCTACAATTTAATTTAGCCTGTATCTGCAATACATTCTGAACGCAGTTAAACTGATACGTGGTCATAACTTTAAATGAAGTAGAGATTTTTTAAAAATATATAAAATTTACTCAAATTTAGATAAATTCATTAAAGAATATTTAAAAATAATTTTTGTTTTTAAATTTGGAAAACGAAGTTTGTAACAAGAAATATTGACACTGAAAATTTTCTTTCCCTTACCCAGCAAGCTTACAATGCCGCAGCTGTTATTAGACAGATGAAGAAGTTAGTTGTGAGTAAAGAAGAGAACCACACCCCCCCAGCCACAACCCCAGCCACAACCACAGCAGCCACGGCTACAGCCACAGAGTGACCTCCTCCCCCCCCCCTGTTAGTTGCCTCCCCTAGCCTGTCTTTGTCCCAAGCTCATTGGTTGAGTCCGCTGGTGAGCTGGGGGCGGGCAGGTGGGTCAGCCAGTGGAGCCTGAGTCAAACAGAAATGTGTGTCTTGTCCACTGGTCAGTGTTTGGTCAGTAACAGGAAGCCGGTGGACGCTGGGACTTCCCTAGATGGCGCTTGGGTGTACTGGACTTACAGACTATTCATACAAGCATCAGTTTACGACGAGTCAAGTCACTTTTTTTATGCAAGTTCAAAGTTCATCAGCTCAGCTGTTTTAGTGTCTACAATGTGGTCCAATTAAAAAAAAACTTTAAAAGTATTGAGTGTTGGTGGGATTTGAACCAACATGTTTCTAAGTATTTTAGTACCAAGTGGTAACCTGTTTTCTTCCCTCTGGGGTATTCTGTCATGCAGTATTACTGAATTGCCTGGTTGTGGTTCTTGGAAAATATCTGCCCCTAATTTTATTTATATCAATAAAATGTTTTTTTAAAAATGTATTTTAAACAAGTTGAGCTGAAATAAGTTGTGAAGGTTTTGGGAGATGTTTGTAGGAAAAGTTGACACAATCAGCAGGGGCAGCTCACCACTAACAGACAAGAATATTTAGAGTTATGTTCTCTTGGCTCGGTTAGTGACTTGAAGCTAGTTCATGTACACGCTATCTTCCCCAACTAAACTAGATCTACTTAAATCTTTTCCATCTAGATCTAATCATGTGTTAACACATTCTGTTGTACTTGTTTAAAAACTTAAGACTTAATACTGTGGGGAAAGTATATGGTCATTTACTTAATTTTTGTGTTGATGTAAAATACTATAGCCCTGTAGCATGATGTAGCCCTTCCTCCCCCTCCTCTTCTTATAAACTGTGATTCCCTCCCCCCCCCCCCCGTATGTGTACTAACCCGTCAACTTTGCCAGCCAGATGTTGACCAATGTAAAATTAGGATCATAAAAACCACTGAAACAAATTGGACTCTATGGTTTAGTTACAACTGGTTCATATTTACTGCATGAGCCCATATCACCATTAGTTCATATTTACTTCATTGGGTTCTATTGAGTTCATTGGTTCATATTTACTTCATTGGGTCCTATTGAGTTCATTGGTTCATATTTACTTCATTGGGTCATATTGAGTTCATTGGTTCATATTTTTATGTTTTATCCTTTTAAGTGAACCTCAAGTTGCCAAGATAAAAAGTTTTATAAAATGTATTCGTTTTTATAAATATGTTAATTAATTCTTTATATGCTATTGTGTTTTTTCTGTTTAATTCATTTTTGCTCATTGGTATTAGACTTTTCTCCTATTAATTAATTAATTAATAATATGCTCATTTTTATTGAAATGAAAAACGATGTATTTTCTCAGTGAATGAGTTGAATGCTCATTTTTATTTGATGTGCGTATCAGTCGCTCCCTCTGCCACAGTTGCTAGTTGGGTTTGAACCTGTCTCAATCTTGACTGGGTGTTGCAATCTTGACTGTGTGTTGCAATCTTGACTGCCTGTTGCAATCTTGACTGCGTGTTGCAATCTTGACTGTGTGTTGCAATCTTGACTGTGTGTTGCAATCTTGACTGCGTGTTGCAATCTTGACTGTGTGTTGCAATCTTGACTGTGTGTTGCAATCTTGACTGCGTGTTGCAATCTTGACTGCGTGTTGCAATCTTGACTGCGTGTTGCAATCTTGACTGTGTGTTGCAGTCAAATCTGTGCTCATGGTTTTCTTTGATCAAACAACTTTCTATAATGTCATGGCTGGTTTTAGTAACATTTAGTAACATTTTTAAAAAAATATTTTGGTTGAGCTGTCCATGAAGTTTTAAAAAAAATGTGTAGGCTGTGTAATTTTTAATTGAAATGTTTAAACAATTTTTGTAAATTGGAGATTTTAAAGTTGCATTGAAGTTAATTTGATGTAAACGGAAGGATCATTTTTACAATTTACCAAAAAAAAATTTCTTTGGATTTTCTTAGCAGTTTGAATGAATTTCTGTGTATGATGATCTGTACGCATGTTGTGTGATTGATTGATGACCTTGTGTGAATGGTGACCTCTTTTACATCTTGTGTGAGTGATGACCTCTTTACATCTTGTGTGATTGATGATCTCTTACATCTTGTACTTGTGTGATGACCTCTTGTGTGAGTGATGACCTCTTTACATCTTGTGTGATTGATGATCTCTTACATCTTGTACTTGTGTGATGACCTCTTGTGTGAGTGATGACCTCCATACATCTCGCTGGTGTGATGATCTCTTACATCTTGTATGAATGCAGCCTTCCTATCCTGCTATATAATGTCTTTCCTTTTGCAATGTGTTCATAGCATTAACTGCCTTCTTTGGTCAGTTTGTATAGCATTCTTCAGAAGGTAATGTACTATACATCATCATTTCTTTCTTTAAAAGCACTTTTAATTCATTTACATCAGTTTTAATAACATTTTTTTTTTGCAATATAAACAAAATGTGAAAATATCTTTTTAATGAAGAAAAACGTTTTTATATACATTTTACTTTTAGTTTTTTTTTTTTTTAATGAAATGATAACACAAGACAGCTGAATGTCTGAAGTATTTTTTGTCTTTATCAAAGCATTGTTTTCCCATTCATTGAAGGTTGTTTGTCTCTTTGGCTGCCGTCTTTATGTCTGAACTCTCCCCCCCCCCCCCCCCCAGAAGAAGATGTATTTGACAAAACCTGTGTTGCTATGGTAACAGAACTAGACAGATCCCAGGTCTTGTTGACCTTGCAGTTTTTAGGACCTGGTCTGGGTTTTGAGTAGATAAAATTGTAAGACATGTACATTAGCTCTGTCAATAAAATTCCTTAGCTGCATTTGTCATTTTATGACATATGTCACTGACAATATGCCATCTGTATTAGAAGAAATAATGCTGTCTTTATCTGAATATTATCTAATCTGTATGTTGTATGTCACGCTGTCCTGACATACAATCTGCCCTGTTCTAAAAGCTTCAGCTAAAATCAGCTCACTCAACAAATTGTACGTCTTTGACATAGATGTCTCACAGTTTTCCTTGACAGAATATGTTCAACCTGTGACCTTACCTTTCTAGTAGAGTTCAGCTTCAATCTGTGACCTTACCTTTTCAGTAGAGCAACTTCAGTTGTGACCTTACCTTTTCAGTAGAGTTGAACTTTAACCTGTGACCTTCCCTTTCCAGTAGAGTTGAACTTTAACCTGTGACCTTACCTTTCCAGTAGAGTTGAACTTTAACCTGTGACCTTACCTTTCTAGTAGAGTAGAACTTCAGTCTGTGACCTTACCTTTTCAGTAGAGTTGAACTTTAACCTGTGACCTTCCCTTCAGAGAATGTGAAGAGTTCCGTGTTTATTTTTTTTCTCCTGTCTGTGACAAACCAACCCATCAGTTGGGCAGTGAACACCAGTGACACGACACAGCAGCTGTCGCCTGACCTTCGTCAGATGACAGACAGCTTTTCATCCCACTTGACACTGGCTGCTGTCAAACAGCAGTGCTAGCTGAACAGCCTGTTCCCCACCTACCATAACACCTACTGTGATGTCTGTTTTAGTTCAGCAGATAATGACAAAAAAATATGTTTTATAAGATACACTACAGATATGTGAATCTCATGTGGGGTAAACTCCTACACATAAGGGTATATCTGTATATATTTTAACTATGATAAAATAAACCTATTTATAATTATATATAAATATATGTATACTACAAGATTGGCTTGTGATGCTCAGTGTTTTTATTTTTTTTAGATTAGCCTTGTATGTGAAGTCCCACCCTCAAACGTATTACTTGAGTATGAGCTAAATAACTGATTATAGTTATTAACTTTATTAACTTTGAATTTTTTTAGAGTGATAATTCTAGTTGGCATTGTTAACTAGATTCATTAATTAATTGTTAAGTAGTTCATGTAATTAGATTTAATTGTAACTAACAAATTTGGTGATGTAAACTAGATTACAATTCTGATAGTCTAGTGTTGATTAAGAAATAAGAAAAAAAAACTTTTAATTACGCTAGCTTCTATTGAAATGTTAATTAACATTTTCAACACAAGAATGGATATTTTGACAATTAGATGAAAGAAACATGCATTTTGCTTACTTTCAGTGACTTAATAAAATGTTGTTGTTAGATAGTTTAAATAAAATCAAATTAACCAGTCCATCACTGGCTACTATATATTTTTGTCTATTGGAATGTTTCCGTAAAAATCCATTCATTTTATTTGCTTATTTGGCTCTTCTTTAGATAACCCCCTGTGTAGGACTTAAAAGAACAGTGAGTTAAAATTCTAGAAATATCTTCTCAGTTGAACATTTGTTCTCCAGGTTCTCCTTAAGGTTCTCCTTATGGAATTTTTCAAAGATATTTGATGGAAACACATCAACATTTTCACTCATCCTCTGTCCACACCACACATTTTTCTCAGATATTTGATGGAAACACATCAACATTTTCACTCATTCACACCTTACTGGTTCTTTTTGCAAAATATATTTTTAGTTGATTTTACCATGACAGAAAGTATGTTTATAAACTTTAAACTTTGTATATTGCGCTAATATAGAGAATAAGCTTGTAAATGTTTATAAATTGTTTTAACCTTGTAAATGATCCTATACAATGAAGTATATGTGAGATTTCTATATCAGCACATACTATTTTAGTTGTTTTAATTATACAGTATAAAATGTTGATGAGAATTTATTTGCGTTGTATTTTATACCCATGAGGTTTTTGTCTGATTTATTTCATTGGCACATGTTAATTGTATGTGTATGACGTGGCTTGATTGTCCAGACTTTTGTGAAACCATATTTTACATTCCCGCAAAGAAATGCCAAGAACAAACTGTGAAATTATTTTATTTTCTAATGCAATTTTGTATTGTGTTACTGGTATTAAATAATATTAAAAGTAAGATTCTGATAAAATATTTTATTAAATATAACAAGATCATTTTTATTTATTCCTATTTTAGTTTCTGTGTAACGATGTCAAGTTGTTTTGATAGAATTATTTTCATAAGAATGTATTAAAATATGTTTATAAAGCAGACAGAAAATATTGAATGGGTGTCTACTAGACTTGTAGATCTATAATAAATTTTTAAATGACAAACTGGCAACTTTACTTTCATTAGATTTGACAAAGCCAATTTTTATCTGGCAGAAAGATAAATGTTTCTTTATCATGAAGCTGCAGTTTCTGTATGTAAATTTGAAGATTAATTACAGGGTTTTTATTTGTAATGTGTTTTCTTTCAGTTATTTGTATTAGGATTTAAATGATGTCGATCACAGTTCATTTTTTTATTCAAACAAATTCTCCTTGGGTTGGTCACTTGAACATTACATTTCCTATTGTTTACAATAAGTTCACCCTTATCAGCTGGGTAATAATTATGTGTACCTAAAAAAAACAGAGAAAGCTTTGAATTAATGTAAAGTTATAAGACACAATCTTGTTTGAATTCAGGTTACAGATCTACATTAATTGCCGAATTCTAGTTAACATTGAGACAACAAAAAAAATAATCTAAAATTTGATGAAATTGTTTTTTCTTTGACATAACATTCCACACTAAATTTAAAAACCACTGAAGCTGAAACCAAAAAAAAAAGTTAAATATTTTATGACATTTAAAAATGTTTAGACACTGAATTTGTGTTTAATTTAACCACTCATAAATATCAACTAATGGAACACCTTTTACGTACTTTTAATTAATTTTTCTAATTAATTTTTTTTGTTTAATCTAGATTTATAAAATGAGATTTATGAGTTCAGAGAGTTGATCTTTGCTGTTATGTGAAAAAATTTGGTATGTGGTAGGTGTCTGTGCATGTCTTCCCTCTTATTTAGGACTTTATCCATGTTTATTTTTAACTTTCTATTTTTAGCTAGCTTAAGTGCTCATCTGTTTTCTATATTGGACAATATTTTTTTTTACTTAAAAACTTTGTGTAAACTTTTAAAATCTTGTGTTGATCATACATGGCATTTTTCTTTTTAAATTTTAGATCAATGTATTTTGGTCAAACTTTGAAATTTATTTTTAAAGCATAATAATTGAATATTTTGTTTTTGATTGATTTCAATTTGTTCATTTATCAAATGCATGGGTTTACTTTGTATAGAATTTTTTTTTTTTTTTGACATTCAAAGTGCTGATGAGAAAAACTTATCTTTTGATATTTGCCAAAAGCAGTCACATGACATTGTGGTCACATGACATTGTTTATGTTTGTTTTTAGCAAATCCTACATTGGGAAGCTGGATTTTGTTTTTTTTACATTTGGTACTATCAGGTTTAACATCCACCCAGCCATGTGCTAAGAGGTTTAACCAACAATCAGCCATGTGCTTAAAGGTTTAACCAGCACCTAGCCATGTGGCAAGTTTAACATCCACCCAGCCATGCGCTAAGAGGTTTAACACACACCTGGACCTGAGTTTTGGGTTAACTGTAGCCAGCTATTGGCATGGACTACACTAAAATATTTTCAATAAAGTATTTCTTCTACATGCCTTCTGTGTGTGTCATGTTTTCTTGTCATCTGTCATGTTTTCTTGTCATCTGTGTGTGTCATGTTTTCTTATCATCTGAGTATGTCATGTTTTCTTGTCATCTGTCATGTTTTCTTGTCATCTGTGTGTGTCATGTTTTCTTATCATCTGAGTATGTCATGTTTTCTTGTCATCTGTGTTTGTCATGTTTTCTTGTCATCTGTGTTTGTCATGTTTTCTTGTCATCTGTATATGTCATGTTTTCTTGTCATCTGTGTATGTCATGTTTTCTTGTCATCTGTATATGTCATGTTTTCTTGTTATCTGTGTTTGTCATGTTTTTTTGTCAATGACATCTGTCAGGTTTTGTATGGCATAATTTTTTGCTGGCCCTGGTGACAACTTTAAGATGGTGGCAGTCGATAAAAGTTTACAGACAAAGAGCTTTATTTAGTTATAATAAAATGACCAAAGAACTTGGGGTAGACTTAGGATTACCTTTGACATATTAACATTACCGTTGCACACATATAAGAACCTGTGCATCCACATCAAAACAGGTAGATCTATATTCAAAGGTTTTTAAGGAATACAGCTAATAAACCAATTGAATTTTAGGAATTTATTTTGGGGACTTTCAAATTTAGTTTTTATCAGCTTGCACTTAAAACCTTGAATGAAAATATTTAAAAAAAAAAAAAATTACAAAAAATTAGAAACATTTCATTAAAGAAAAATAAAGACACAAAATAAGAACATATGGAATGAAAGTTTATTTTTACCAATAATTGGCCCTACACAAAAGTAAACTAAAGTAGTAAAATATATTGTAAATAAATCTCTGAAAAAACAAATCAACCCTGACAGTTTGGTTACTCAATCCAGCACATGGGAATATTTTAACAGCTGGGGTGCAGGAGAGAAAATGTTGCCTGGTTCTAGGCTTAGAGCAGGGTCAAAGGTTATAAAAAATGGTTCATCAATGACAAAATTAACATATATTGAATGAACATTGCAGTGGCCACTCCACTACAACTGTGGGTCATCATGTGATACTGGTACAATTAAATGTAGTCCACATTAATTAAGTTAATCATCAAATCACCTATGTCCTTTCAAAAAAAAAAATCTCAATTCCCCATATGTTGCTGCATTACTGCTTAACTGCCATACCATAATAAACAATTTAACAGCTGATTAGTTTTTATAATTTTTCTTTCACTTCAAAGACTGGAATAAATGTTGAGTGCTAATTTTATCAAACAATATCTAGTATTTTATCCTGTTTTGAACAAAATAGAAATTTTATTATAACTTCCCTCTATATCAAATGTTCACAACCAGCGTTGTGTTAAATAAATACTGACATCAAGTTCCAATCCAAGTTTTAACATACTTCTTATACAAATTTATGAAAATATTTTGATCAGAGTTAATCCCCTTCCTCCAAAAAAAAAAACATGCCAAAAGCCCTCTAATGGAAATATTAATTAATATTATGACAAGGATTTCAAACAAAATTATGCTCAGCAACTATTGCATTAAGATCCATAAAGAGAATGTATTTAAAAAATTATTTTAAAAAATGATTGCATAAACAGAATATATAAAAAGCCCAAAGTGTGTACATCAGTGGTCAATGATTGGATGAGATCAGACATCTGAATGGAAAGAAATTGCTTTCACATTTCTCAACCTGTTTTCAACATGTCAAGAAGTTGACAAAAAAAAAAGCTAATTTTTACAACCAGATGATCTGTGGAGCTAACCACACTAAACATTGGATGATCTAAACATTGGATGATCTAAATATTGGATGATCTAAACATTGGATGATTAAGTTATAAATAAAATAGCAGGTTGTTAAGGACATAAAAAAAAAAAAGATCTATTTTTTGAACATGAATAACACACCCTGCACACAACTTTCAGCCATGATACACCCACCACACACACTTTCACCTTCACACACACACTTCCACCCAGCACATCAACATCCACATCTCTTGGCCTCTGTTACCAGCTAATTTTTCTGAAGCTGCATCAACACACCAAACATCTCAACACACCAAACAGGTGAGTGTTGTCAGACAGCAATCACAGAAGCATGAAAGACAAAGTGAACAGCTTTTATCTTTATCCAAGCATGTCCTGAAAGCAGCAGATGAAACAAAACAGATAAATTTAATGATACAAGACTGGGTTCATTTCATTCTAAAACATATTAATATGATTAATTTTATTTTAAAACATCATATGGTTAATTTTATTCTAAAACATCATATGGTTAATTTTATTTTACAACACTAAGGTTAATTTTGTTCAAAAACATCATATGGTTAATTTTATTATACAACACTAAGATTAATTTTGTTCTAAAACATCATATGGTTAATTTTATAATTGCAAGACTGGTTAATTTTATCTTTCAAGACTGTGATTAATTTATTATACTGGAACATGGTTATTTAATTTACAGCAAAATGTTATTTCTTTTATTAACTAAAATTAGGGTTGTTGTGATGATACCAAATGATGTTAATTTTATGTTGGCAAATGGGAAAGAGTAGTGGAACGGTAGAGCTTATGACTGCTAACCCAAAATTCTTGAGTTCGAATCTGGGTTCAAGTACGTAGAACGTCCTTGAGTCCACCCAGCTTTGATAGGTACCTAACAGACATTAGGGAAAGTAAAGGCAGCTGGGCGTAGTGCTGAACACACTATCTCTTCATATGCCGAGGGGAAACAGATGGACTCTACTTCACTTGCCCCATGAATTGTCAGTTTTGAAAAGGGAACCAAAAAAAAAACGACCACTCACGTCATCAGAGTCATCGTGAAAGGACCGAATGTCAGGTTTTTCTTTCACTGGGCCTTTACCATTACGTTGTGGTGATTGGTTCTCTTGCTCCACCTGTGGACACACACACAGATATTAGAGGTCTTACAGCAGTTTTATTAGAGGTCTTACAGCCAGATATTAGAGGTCTTACAGCAGTTGTGATTAGAGGTCTTGCAGCAGTTGTTATTAGTGGTCTTACAGCAAATGTTATAAAAGGCCCTAGAAGGGTAGCTTTAAGAGGTCTTACAGCAGTTGTTAGTTGTAATTAGAGGTCTTACAGTAGTTGTTATTAGAGGTCTTACAGCAGTTTTACTAGAGGTCTTACAGCATTTGTTATTTGAGGTCTTACAGTAGTTTCATTAGAGGTCTTACAGTAGTGGTTATTAGAGGTCTTACAGTGGTAATTTGAGGTCTTGCAGCATTTGTTATTAAAAGTCTTTCAGCAATTTTATTAGAGGTCTTACAGTAGTGGTTATTAGAGGTCTTACAGCAATTTTATTAGAGGTCTTACAGTAGTGGTTATTAGAGGGCTTACAGTAGTTTTATTAGAGGTCTTACAACAGATGTTATAAAAAGGTCCTACAAGGGTAGCTATCAGAGGCCTTACAGCAAATAAGTTCTAATTGCAACCAGGCGTGGTTAATCTTTAGATCCAGCTAATTAGGCCATGACCACACCCACCTCATCATCTGATGACTCCCTGTACAGTGTGTCGTGGCTGACCAAAGCATTTTCATAGTCGTTGTCCCTCTCATCAGTGGTGTTCAAAGCTGAGTAGCGGTACACAACTTTGCTGTGGGGGGAAAAAAAAGCTGGTCTTTAAGAACACAGTCCTCTCCCCTTGTTAGTTACATAATCATGTCAACAATAATTGAGTTACAGCTTCATTTAAATGCGCACAAGTAAGTGACGTGTGTAGCCTACACACGTACAGCACAAGTTGTTTTCTAATACGAGCATGACATAACATTTCAACAATGTACTCTACACACACAATTATTTAGTCTGGACAACACATAATTAATTAAAGTAGACATCACACAAAATATAAACTGTCTGCCTCCACCCACAAACACAAGGACAGACAGACATCACACAAAATATAAACTGTCTAGCACAGACACCACACAAAATATAAACTGTCTGCCTCCACCCACAAATACAAGGACAGACTTACTGCCTGCGCAGGAGAACCAGCTTGTAAGCAAAGACAGCGCCAACGACAGCGACAAGCAGCACAATGACAGCAATGATGGAGCCAATCACCAGCTTGTAGGATCCAGTGTACTGTGGAGAGAGACAATGGTGGATTACAATAACTTGTCGACTGGACTACAACAACTTGTCTTGACTGGACTACAACAACTTGTCTTGACTGGACTACAACAACTTGTCTTGACTGGACTACAACAACTTGTCTTGACTGGACTACAACAACTTGTCTTGACTGGACTACAACAACTTGTCTTGACTGGACTACAACAACTTGTCTTAACTGGACTATAACAACTTGTCTTGACTGGACTACAACAACTTGTCTTGACTGGACTACAACAACTTGTCTTGACTGGACTACAACAACTTGTCTTGACTGGACTACAACAACTTGTCTTGACTGGACTACAACAACTTGTCTTGACTGGACTACAACAACTTGTCTTCCCTGGACTACAACAACTTGTCTTGACTACAACAACTTGTCTTCACTGGACCACGGGTGGTAGAGTGCTCAACTGCTAATGCATACATTTCTAGTTTCAATCTTCTGACTCAAGTATCTCCCTAAGTCTACCCAGTTCTGATGGGTACCTGACTCACATTAGAGAAAAGTAAAGGCGGCTATGGCAATACTATCCCTTCATATGCTGTGGTCAAAGAAACAGAGAAACTCTACCTCTACTGCTCTCCTGAACATTAGGTCCCAAACATTACAGGTCTACTTAAAGTCAGCAGTGGTCTATGTATTTGATGACAGTGAAGTTGCTAGGTGATGGTGGGATTATTGTGTTGTGATGGTGGGATTATTGTGTTGTGATGGTGGGATTACTGTGTTGTGATGGTGGGATTACTGTGTTGTGATGGTGGGATTATTGTGTTGTGATGGTGGGATTATTGTGTTGCATTTCAATGGGGAGAATGATGAAGACTTACTGTCTTAGGGGCTGCGATGTCACTCATAATGACGCTCTTGTCACCCAGACCACACAACTTATTGAGGTCATCCTCCTCAGCTTTGGGCTGGAATCCTCCGTTAGGGTTGCAGACATCCCCAGGGATCAGACGGTAGCTGCGGTGGGGAGGGGGAGATATAGAGAGTGACATATAGGAAATATTTTTCTACAGTACAGGTGATTAGAAAGTCTTGCAGGTAATATAAAAACTTAATGAACCAATTATCTCACCCAACACTAACAAGCCTCTCTAAATTAACTAATTATCTCAACCAACACTAACGAGCCTCTCTAATTAACTAATTATCTCACCCAACACTAACGAGCCTCTCTAATTAACTAATTATCTCACCCAACACTAACGAGCCTCTCTAGGTGCTGGTTTTTACAGACATCAATCTCCTCAGCCTTGATCTCTGGTTGTCTGATGCACTTGGTGGAACCATCAGGACGATAGAAGCCAAAGTCACTGGGGATAGGACATGTAGGACATTATCAATGGGGGTAGGACAAGTAGGACATTGTCTATAGGGATAGGACAAACAGGACAGGATTTAGTAACTGTAAACAAAATTAACTAGCACATGCAACATAGTGCTGGTCATTCATTCATAAAAAAAACATCTAAAAATAAGATCAACAAAAAATGATGTCCAAGATACTTACCACTCATAATCATCTTCAATGCAGGTACATCTCTCATTACTATATGCAGCAGGGCGGGCATAGCCATTTCTGCACCTAAAACAGTGGAGATGTTTAGTGTACGACGTCGCCTAAGGTTTTAAACTTCATTATTGTTTTAAACAATTAAAAACTACATTTATTTATCTTTAATTTGATACCTATTTTATTTATCAAATTTAATCAGTAGCCTAGAAAAAGCTTTTGCTTTTAAATGGCTACGATGA
Source organism: Physella acuta (assembly GCF_028476545.2). Classification (NCBI taxonomy): domain Eukaryota; kingdom Metazoa; phylum Mollusca; class Gastropoda; family Physidae; genus Physella; species Physella acuta. The sequence goes on from NW_026732494.1 coordinate 62,460, forward strand.
TATGACTGATTTTCAGTGACACGGTGGGTTAGTTTTTTAAGAAGTGGTGTTGTGACGCGATTGACCGTTCACTGCCGTTCAGCAGAAATGTGTGTTGTCTGCTAGATTTATCCCCCTTCAAATACACGGCTGGCAAATTGTGCCGGCTTAGTTAGCTGTTGTCTCGATCAAATTATTTTTTATTGGTTTTGTTTTTACCCTGCACGATTTTTAAAACATCAATGACATTTGTTTAGTATAAAGCAAGTTATAATTTTCTATAGTTTAGAATATATTTTCAGTATGTTTATAACAATATTAAATGAAGCAATTCACGTTTTGTTTACTTTTATTATGTTCTGCTCGATATCTCAGCGATTAGATAAAAAAAAAGTACAAATGGCATCAAACACTATTCGTCCATTGTTAAAACTAGACCGGTATTGTTGAATAATGCGCAAAAATAACGATTTTAAGTATATATTTCTGAACTGACCATGAAACATTGTTAAAAAAACGGAATCCATCATTACCATGACGATGGTAAAAAAAAGTAGCGACAGGCTAGTTTAGTGTCTTGATATCAATCTAAGTAAAAGGTGTCTACAGTGTGGCATTGAGAAGCAAGTCAGGGGCTTTTCATCATTGAGACATGCATCAAAATAGAATATTTGAGCACATTTGTTTCATACATAAAATTGGTCGAGTCCATCAAATAAATTACCCTTTTCTTTTTAATTATTGGCAAAATAAAATAGAGAATGGATTGACTGAACTATTTCTAAAAAAAATTTGGTGGCTGGAAAAATATAGGTGGACAATTTTCCTCAAACAGAAGAAGAATATTACCGTAAAAAAATGATAAAATTTACATGTCAAAAGCCTAAATTTGTTTACCATGAGTCTGCCTTCAACTTCCTGTAAGTTTCCTTTTGACCAAGTAAACATCCCTCATGGCCCTTCTGTGTCTTCAGACCAGAGTGTGGCACCCACTGCTCATAGTCGTCTTCTTTACCTGATCACACAAACAAATGGTGTAAATGTTGGACTGGATGCAGAAAACAATGGTGTAAATATTGGACTGGATGCAGAAAACAATGGTGTAAATGTTGGACTGGACACAGAAGATGATGGTGTAAATATTGGACTGGATGCAGAAAACAATGGTGTAAATGTTGGACTGGACACAGAAGTCAATGGTGTAAATATTGGACTGGACACAGAAGTCAATGGTGTAAATATTGGACTGGATGCAGAAAACAATGGTGTAAATGTTGGACTGGATGCAGAAAACAATGGTGTAAATATTGGACTGGATGCAGAAAACAATGGTGTAAATGTTGGACTGGACGCAGAAAACAATGGTGTAAATGATGGACTGGACACAGACAATAATGGTGTAAATATTGGACTGGACATACAGAAAACAATGGTATAAATATTGGACTGGACGCAGAAAACAATGGTGTAAATGTTGGACTGGACACAGAAAACAATGGTATAAATATTGGACTGGATATGCAGAAGACAATGGTGTAAATATTGGACTGAATATGCAGAAGACAAAATATCATATTGGTCACACCAATAAAACATTCAATACTGAATGGAGGAAACCCATAAAACTAAAGTGCACATCTTGGACTGGACATACCCAGATGTATTTACAAGCAAAGATTAGCTGGAGCCTGGAGGGGGGCAAGTGTTTAGCAAATAAGTGAACACTTACATTCATCCTTGACCACATTGTTAAAGTCAATGACGTTGACGGTCCACTTCTTGGTGTCACTGGTGTAGCCCCAGATGCCCACTGTCATAGACTTGCCACCTGGCTCAGTCAGGAGCCCAGTAAACCTGCAGGTAAAAACATGAGACAGTCATAGACTTGCCACCTGGCTCAGTCAGGAGCCCAGTAAACCTGCAGGTAAAAACATGAGACAGTCATAGACTTGCCACCTGGCTCAGTCAGGAGCCCAGTAAACCTGCAGGTAAAAACATGAGACAGTCATAGACTTGCCACCTGACTCAGTCAGGAGCCCAGTAAACCTGCAGGTAAAAACATGAGACAGTCATAGACTTGCCACCTGGCCCAGTGAACCTACAGGTAAAAACATGAGACAGTCATAGACTTGCCACCTGGCTCAGTGAACCTGCAGGTAAAAACATGAGACAGTCATAGACTTGCCACCTGGCTCAGTCAGGAGCCCAGTAAACTTGCAGGTAAAAACATAAGACAGTCACATGTACAGGTGAGTCAGACTTACTTGATGGAGTCATTGGTAAACTTGTACACAGGTGTCACATGTACAGGTGAGTCAGACTTACTTGATGGAGTCATTGGTAAACTTGTACACATGTACAGGTGAGTCAGACTTACTTGATGGAGTCATTGGTAAACTTGTACACAGGTGTCACATGTACAGATGAGTCAGACTTACTTGATGGGGTCATTGGTAAACTTGTACACAGGTGTCACATGTACACATGTACAGGTGAGTCAGACTTACTTGATGGAGTCATTGGTAAACTTGTACACAGGTGTCACATGTACAGGTGAGTCAGACTTACTTGATGGAGTCATTGGTAAACTTGTACACATGTACAGGTGAGTCAGACTTACTTGATGGAGTCATTTGTAAACTTGTACACATGTGTCACATGTACAGGTGTACAGGTGAGTCAGACTTACTTGATGGAGTCATTGGTAAACTTGTACAGGTGAGTCAAACTTACTTGATGGAGTCATTGGTAAACTTGTACACGTGCCAACAGTTGCCCTCGTCAGTGCTGAACTTGATGATGTCCACCACATCTTGAGAGATAGGTACAGCAACCAGCAGCCCACCACTGTCAGCAATCTCATAGGCATGGGGGCCAGTCAGGACCTGCACAAGGGATACAACTTTCATTACAACACTATGTAAAACATTACCTTTGTGTTAGACATGGCAAGTCTTAGAGTAGCTAGCATGAAATTCAAATTTCAAATAAACCTCTAGATATCATTAGCAATTACTCCATACAAAAATACTACTTTTTTTTCTAATCCTACAAGATTTGTGAACAATGCAAAAAATTTCTGAAGAGGAAGGAAGGAAACAATGGAGCTTGGTGATTGTGAGCAAAAAAAAGGTGGGTCTAAGAAACAAAAACTTGCATTTCAACAGAGAATTTGTAACTGTAATTTTAAAAACATCAGTGAAAACAATTTGTTTGGAAAACTTGTATTTGACTGACCTTTTTAAAGTGGTATCCTCCATCTGTGGAGAGGAAGACATCAGGTGGTGTGGTCTGTAGGTTGCTGGCTACATGACCTGAAATATTCAAAGTCTGATTAATTGTCTGGTTTAGTGGTGGTGTGAAATATTCAAAGTCTGGAGTTGGTGAAATATTCAAAGTTTAGAGTTGGTGAAATATTCAAAGTTTAGAGTTGGTGAAATATTCAAAACACAGCTACTGTAATTCTATTGATGGCAAGTTTCTATTGACAATTTAAGGAAAATTGAGGTTACACAACACAAAGCAAACTGACCACTAATGACGGACAACAGACCAAGGTAAAAACTAATGACTGACCATGGACCAAGATAATTCCATTAGCACTTTTGCTACTGGCTGGAGGCCGGGCGTTGACACCTCTGTGTACACTGTAGGCGTTGTGGATCTGTAGGTAGCATCCGTCCTAAGGATAACAACAATATGTGTCATAACATATGACGGGGGAGGGGGGGGGGGGGATGGCAACAATATGTGTCAAGACAAGTGACCGGAGGATAGCAACAATACGTGTCATAATAACAGGGTGAAGAAACAGCACATGTCATATGACAATGACAAGTGAAACAGGAAGAATACATATGTCATGAGCAGGTTATATGAGGTTAATACAAAACTGGCTCTTGTGAGTGAGTACCTTTTCAGCATTTTTACACTCCACGCCATCGGGGCGTGAGACGTTGAGCCACTCTGCTCCTCTGTTGAAGGTGATGACTGTGTGGATGGACTTGTCCACCTCGTTCATCTGACTGGCCATGTACACGCCACGTATTGACTCCACCTGCACACATACAACAGGCAGAGATATGTTAGGATTGAGTTAGGGTTAAAGTAAGTCATGGATTGAGTTTTGGGGGTAAGTCATGGTTAGAGTTATAGTTAGGGAAGAGCTTACCTTATAGAAGTCATGGATTGAGTTATAGTTAGGGAACAGATGATTCCTCAGGGACTCTGAGTAAACAATGCCATCAGAGGAGGACGTGTACAAGGTACCGTGGCCAGTATCTGGTAAACAAAATAAAAAATTTAAACTGATTGGTTCTGTTAGAAAAAAAAATATTATTTCATTAAAAAGATTGAATAGTGTCTTCAATGATATGAAGTGCACTTGCAAAAACTGCAAGTCACTTATATTGAATTTCCAAAAACTCTTCTTATTTTATCAGCTAAACTTTTTACTTATTTTTTTTTTCTGGTGAGAATTTTAAAGAGTTTCTTTTATCTATAAAAAAGTTGTAAGATGCTGAAGTGGATTGATAAATAATAAAAAAAAATTATCTTTATCAAAATGTTACCAATAGGTGGGTTGCTCATAGTTGAAGCAGTTAAAAAACAGCCATGTAAAAAAAAGAAGATGTGATGAATAAGAGTGACCTCCCCTACCTCCTGGGTTGTCCACATGCATAAAGATCAAACCCTCAGACATATCCAGCACAGAGTAAAACTGAAAGAAATTTTACAACATCAATTCATTAGAAACAGCTTTGTTAAACAAATTAAAACAGCATCTTAAACAGTTTTTTTAATATCAGTCTCTCCTGAATTAATTCTCTGACTGGCCAAGACTCTAAGTCTGGCTGAATAACATGCAGCTGTGACAATGTAAAACTAAGAGCTAAGCTCTGTGACCTGTCAAAACTAGGAGCTAAACTAGTTGAGCTTACCCTGTCTCCTGTCAGTGTAGGCAGCTGAGCTTCCCCCCAGGTGTCGCCACCATCAGATGAGATCATCATCAGCTTGTCATCCTCCTGCAGACACAAGACATAACTTGTCACAAAAGACACAACTTGTCACACAAGACACAACTTGTCACACTAGACACAACTTGTCACACACAGACACAACTTGTCACACAGACACAACTTGTCACACACAGGCACAACTTGTCACACACAGGCACAACTTGTCACACACAGACACAACTTGTCACACACAGACACAACTTGTCACACAAGACACAACTTGTCACACAAGACACAACTTGTCACACAAGACACAACTTGTCACACAAGACACAACTTGTCACACAAGACACACCTTGTCACACAAGACATAACTTGTCACATAACTTGTCACACAAGACACAACTTGTCAGACAAGACACAACTTGTCACACAAGACACAACTTGTCACACAAGACACAACTTGTCACATAACTTGTCACACAAGACACAACTTGTCAGACAAGACACAACTTGTCAGACAAGACACAACTTGTCACATAACTTGTCACACAAGACACAACTTGTCACACAAGACACAACTTGTCACATATCTTGTCACACAAGACACAACTTGTCACACAAGGCACAACTTGTCACACAAGGCACAACTTGTCACACAAGGCACAACTTGTCACACAAGACACAACTTGTCACACAACTTGTCACACAAGGCACAACTTGTCACACAAGGCACAACTTGTCACACAAGGCACAACTTGTCACACAAGGCACAACTTGTCACACAAGACACAACTTGTCACACAAGACACAACTTGTCACATAACTTGTCACACAAGACACAACTTGTCACACAAGACACAACTTGTCACACAAGACACAACTTATCACACAACTTGTCACAACAGACACAACTTGTCACACAAGACACAACTTGTCACATAACTTGTCACACAAGACACAACTTGTCACATAACTTGTCACACAAGACACAACTTGTCACATAACTTGTTACACAAGACACAACTTGTCACACAAGACACAACTTGTCACACAAGTTGTCACACACAGACACAACTTGTCACACAAACACAACTTGTCACACAAGACACAACTTGTCACACAAACACAACTTGTCACACAAGACACAACTTGTCACACAAGACACAACGTGTCACACAAGACACAACTTGTCACACAAGACACAACTTGTCACACAATTTGTCATACAACTTGTCACACAAGACACAACTTGTCACACAAACACAACGTGTCACACAAGACACAACTTGTCACACAAACACAACTTGTCACACAAGACACAACTTGTCACACAAGACACAACTTGTCACAAAAGACACAACTTGTCACACAAGACACAACTTGTCACACAAGACACAACTTGTCACACAATTTGTCATACAACTTGTCACACAAGACACAACTTGTCACACAAACACAACGTGTCACACAAACACAACTTGTCACACAAGACACAACTTGTCACACAAGACACAACTTGTCACAAAAGACACAACTTGTCACACAAGACACAACTTGTCACACAAGACACAACTTGTCACACAAGACACAACTTGTCACACAAGACACAACTTGTCATACAAGACACAACTTGTCATACAAGACACAACATGTCACACAGGACACAACTTGTCAAACAATCACCCACTTAACAAGCACATAAACATGAACCCACTAAAAAAATACACAAATGTCAGATATTTCGGGGGTTTTAAACAGAAGCAAGTTATAGGATTTTAAGACTTTAAAATAGAAGCATAAATAATGCTTACAGCAGTTTTGGGGTTTTCAAACTTGAAAATGGAAGCATATTTAAACTTACAGCAGTTTTGGGGTTTTCAGACTTGAAAATGGAAGCATATATAAACTTTCAGCAGTTTTGGGGTTTTCAGACTTGAAAATGGAAGCATATATAAACTTACAGCAGTTTTGGGATTTTCAGACTTATAAATGGAAGCATATATAAACTTACAGCAGTTTTGGGATTTTCAGACTTATAAATGGAAGCATATATAAACTTACAGCAGTTTTGGGATTTTCAGACTTATAAATGGAAGCATATTTAAACTTACAGCAGTTTTGGGGTTTTCAGACTTATAAATGGAAGCATATATAAACTTACAGCAGTTTTGGGGTTTTCAGACTTATAAATGGAAGCATATATAAACTTACAGCAGTTTTGGGGTTTTCAGACTTATAAATGGAAGCATATATAAACTTACAGCAGTTTTGGGGTTTTCAGACTTATAAATGGAAGCATATATAAACTTGTCCTGGACATCAAAGACAGCGACCCTCTTGAGGATAGTTTTCCAGGTGTTTGATCGGCTGTCGTAGCGCTGTAGGTCAAGGATCTCTGGCCCAATGCCTGAAACAGACAGGTCCATTAGTTCAACACATACGTGACTTCAAAGATACCAAATAAATATAGCTTAAGTGAAATTGGTTTAAAAATTGTTAGGTACTTTTCTAAGACTGATGTTTAGTTCTTGGTGTGAAGTACAAGAAATATGTATGTGTCAGAAATAAAACCAATAAGAGCTACAAGGCTCACAGAGTTATACAATCTTCTGGTTGTACAGTGTAATGCCAACCAACTTGTACAATAACAGCTACAAAGCTGTATAAAATTAAATGGATTATATACAATAATATGGTTATACAATATCTAGTCAAAGAGTTATGCAATGTCCTGGTTCTACAGTGTAATGCCAACCCGCTTGTACTATAACAGCAACAAGGCTGTATCTAGTCAAACAATTATACAATGTCCTGTTGTACAGTGTACAATAACAGTGTATGTACTCAAACAATTATACAATGTCCTGGTGTACAGTGTACAATAACAGTGTATGTACTCAAACAATTATACTATGTGCTGTTGTACAGTGTAATGCCATGCCACACAAACTTACTGAACAATGGGTGAGCAAACTCCCCTGTGGTCACATACAAACATTTTTCTGTTTTAGCTTTCACTGAGCCCCTGGAAGAGAAACATTCACAAACATAAAACAGCTGTGGTGTAGTAAACACAACATCATCCTCATCAAACTGCTACAGGTTATTTAAATAATATTATGCTTAAGATGATATGACATAAACAAACTGTGATGTATTGCCCAAATATAATTTTATCCCAACACAAAGTGAAGAATTTACGCAATAATTTGTGAAGGTTACGTATCTACTACTGCATGAGGTAAGATAACTAAATAATGAAATCTTACCACTACATAACTAAACAATGAAATCTTACCACTACATGAGATAACTAAACAATGAAATCTTACCACTACATGAGATAACTAAACAATGAAATCTTACCACTACATGAGATAACTAAACAATGAAATCTTACCACTACATAACTAAACAATGAAATCTTACCACTACATAACTAAACAATGAAATCTTACCACTACATGAGGTAAGATAACTAAACAATGAAATCTTACCACTACATGAGGTAAGATAACTAAACAATGAAATCTTACCACTACATGAGGTAACTAAACAATGAAATCTTACCACTACATGAGGTAACTAAACAATGAAATCTTACCACTACATGAGGTAAGATAACTAAACAATGAAATCTTACCACTACATGAGATAACTAAACAATGAAATCTTACCAGTACATGAGGTAACTAAACAATGAAATCTTACCACTACATGAGATAACTAAACAATGAAATCTTACCACTACATGAGATAACTAAACAATGAAATCTTACCACTACATAAGATAACTAAACAATGAAATCTTACCACTACATAAGATAACTAAACAATGAAATCTTACCACTACATGAGGTAAGATAACTAAACAATGAAATCTTACCACTACATGAGGTAAGATAACTAAACAATGAAATCTTACCACTACATGAGGTAACTAAACAATGAAATCTTACCACTACATGAGGTAAGATAACTAAACAATGAAATCTTACCACTACATGAGATAACTAAACAATGAAATCTTACCAGTACATGAGGTAACTAAACAATGAAATCTTACCACTACATGAGATAACTAAACAATGAAATCTTACCACTACATGAGATAACTAAACAATGAAATCTTACCACTACATAAGATAACTAAACAATGAAATCTTACCACTACATAAGATAACTAAACAATGAAATCTTACCACTACATGAGATAACTAAACAACGAAATCTTACCACTACATGAGATAACTAAACAATGAAATCTTACCACTACATGAGGTAACTAAACAATGAAATCTTACCATTACATGAGATAACTAAACAATGAAATCTTACCACTACATGAGGTAACTAAACAATGAAATCTTACCACTACATGAGGTAACTAAACAATGAAATCTTACCACTACATGAGTCTAGATAACTAAACAATGAAATCTTACCACTACATGAGATAACTAAACAATGAAATCTTACCACTACATAAGATAACTAAACAATGAAATCTTACCACTACATGAGGTAAGATAACTAAACAATGAAATCTTACCACTACATAAGATAACTAAACAATGAAATCTTACCACTTGACAGCATGCACACTCTGTTGTATGGACTCAGCCTTTGTCTTGAAGTTGTTGTATGTGACATACAGCTACAAGAAAAGTAAGGCTAAATTTGACATTGTGACATACAGATACAAGAAAAGTAAGGCTAAAATTTGACATTGTGACATGCAAATACTAGAAAAGTGGACAAAATTGAACATGGATCATCACTGTCAACAAGGTCTAAGCTAAATTATCTGGAAAGATTATGTTCTTCATTCAGAAGCTAGTCAGTCAAAGCTTCAATCTAAAACAAGATCAGACAATACATACACCAATAGTTTTCTGCTGGAAATAACACGATCCCACACACATACTAGCAAACAGACAACACATACGTACTTGTCTTGAGTTTGTAATGACAGCAACATAATCCTCCATCTCAGGATGGAACTCCAGTTGCTCATCCACCACCACCTCGAAGGGGCTGCCGTCCAGCGGCTTCTCCAGTTCAGATTTCTTCCATGTTTCCCCACCATTCTCTGTCACATAGAGGAATGGCTCGTAGCTCACCAGGTACACCTGAAGAAAAAAATACAGCAAACATTATAACTTGGTGGTAATGGAGAACATTGAGGATGTTGAAAGAATTTAATGTAGGATTCTAACCTTGCTTGGATTGAGAGGATTTCTCTGCAAGCCGTCATTCATGCGAAACACATTGTTATCCACGGCATGGGACCAGTTCTTCCAGCTTCTGCCATGGTCAGTGCTGGGGGTGGATACATGACATTCAATTACAGAGGTCTAATAGGGCTGGTCAGTGGTACCATAGTCAGTGATTCTGTGGTCATGTGGTGGGCTGTGTGGTGGGCTGTGTGGTCCTGTGGTGGGCTGTGTGGTCCTGTGGTGGGCTGTGTGGTCATGTGGTGGGCTGTGTGGTCATGTGGTGGGCTGTGTGGTCATGAAGTGGGATGTGTGGTCGTGTAGTGGGCTGTGTGGTCCTGTGGTGGGCTGTGTGATCTCTTGTCAGAATATGTAAACCTGTGAAAGAAACTACTGACAATAGACTAAGTAGGTAGACAAGCAACTGACCTCCTCCATAGAGTGGATTCATGTGTGAAGCCTTTTGAATCTGTGGTCAGGACCAGGAGGATCTACAGAATAATAAAAAACTTGTAGCTACAGACAAATCAAACAAAAAACTTGTAGCTTGTTCTTATTTTCATAGATCTACAAACAAATCACATAAAAAACTTGTAGCCTATTCTCATTTTCATAGATCTAAAAACAAATCACACAAAAAACTTGTAGCCTATTCTAATTTTCATAGATCTCACTCTTTCCTCATTGGATTCAACAGGTCCATTTCTATTTAGTTTTTGTTCAAATGTGTTTTACATGAACTCAGTGAGCTTTGTTTTGCCCCCAATGGAGTTAAAATATTTGATTAGATAACCATTGAACACAGTTTCGCCAAAACGTGTTTTTGTCTACAGACAATTTAATCAGCTGAGGGAAAGGTCAGCATTAATGACTTAAAGCCCCATAACTAGGTGAGGGGTCTAAAAATATACAAATATTTTTCTTTCACCAGCCTCTAGCTGATGGGGGGGGGGGGGGGGGGGGCGCTGGCTTTTGTGAGGAAGTGTCCAGTACAGGCTAAAGGGTTGGATGCCATTATGCCTATGGATGGTCATCATAACAAACATGCGTGGGTTTAATCTTCAGTGTACACGTGAAAGTAAAGACAGATGTGGCTAAAAGGGTGGGAGGTTCAATAAATAGTGCAATATGTTAAGTGCGTGTGTGTGGGGGGGGGGGGGGGTGTGCTGTGCAGAACTGTGAAACTACCCCGCTGGGCATGCGTTATGTCTCTAGTATCCAGCTGACGAAACTCGTGCTGCATCACGTGGGTGAGGTAACAATGTCACGTGACTTATAGTTTAGCTATCACTGCTGTAACACTGCAGCGTGGTCTGATAGGAAACATCACCAGCAAACATTCAAGCATGCGGGGAGGTTGATGGTTGATGGAACAACTCCGTACACCTACCCGGGGGGGGGGGGGGGGTCACGTGACTTGATTCCCCCTCGGCCCCGCGTAACAAGATACAGTGTCAGTGACTGCTTACTGTTACGTTCCGGGTTAGTCTCTGACAAACAACAACGCTACGTGTCTAACTTGTATACTTTTATTCCGTCTCATCTACATTCAAGCGTAGCCCTCGTCCTAATCGCTAGCAACTAACCCGCTGACTGCCCCCCCCCCCCTACAATCGTTCACTCGCCATTTAATACCCGCATTCGACCTTGGGGTTACAAGACATGACACACCGGGGCTACTACACAGTAGTGTGAACTCAACTCACACACGCACTCTCCCCTAGTTCTAGATTATTCTATCCTATTCTAACCTGACCTCAAATGACCCGTAACACTTACATATGATAGGGCCTATATAAGACACTACCTAGTACCTAGCCTTGCCCAAAATCTCCTCCACCCATTTTTGTTTAGGTTTAAACTTGGTTTATTAATAAACAAAGTTCAAATGTTGACCTCACGTGACTGAGCGACGTGATGGGTTTGACTTGATGTAAACAGTAAACAATGTGTGACAATCGTTTTCGTCACAGCCCTTACACACAGTAAGAAGTTTATACTTTGCCAAGGGACACAACTACCGTATCAAACGCCAGATAATGACGTCAGTTTTTAAATAAAGAGCTGACTTGTATGCCTAGAGAATAAAAAAATGTACTCTAGATTTAGATCTAGAACTGTACCAAGACCATATATTTTCGTACAACAACACGGAATGATAGGGGGGGATCCTGTTTTAAAACAGCCTAGGCCTATGCGATTTACGCAACACGCAGAAAATCACAGATTAAATCTTGGAAATCTTAACAGAGCAAAATTGTGCATTGACGTAGTACGCAGGATCTAGTTACGGAGGGGTCCATACAAAGGCGCTATAAAGGACTTAAAATCGTATTTTTATGACATTTAAATTATAGGTAACAACAGCACGCTGTCGCTGTAAATTAAAAAAAAAAAGTTGCTATTACACTGGCTACAGCCCAACCAACCAGCAGTGTTTCTTCCAGCCTTTTTTCTCCGGGAATGGGGAGGGGGGGGGCACTTGAAATTTTCGGGGGGGGGGGGGGGGCGGTAGACTTTCTTCGGGGGGGGGGGGGGGGCGGACACTGTTAAAAGTATATATTTTCTATATAAATTATATAAATTTAATTTCGTTCGGGGGGTGGGGGGGGTGGGGGTAGAATTTTTTCGGGGGGAAGAAACTCTGCCAACCAGCACCCCACTACCATCAAGACATCCTGACTATAACATTAACCAACACTAGGGGAAAACTATGGGGAACTATTTTCTTTCCCCTAGTACAACAGAATAAACTTCCCAGATTTGTAAATTTAGACCAAACAGGAATGTCAATTATTCGAATCACGTGACAAGACAGTGGTGTCACGTGCCTTAAGTGGCGGGGGGGGGGGGGTAAAAGTCACATGACGGAATTAAAATCAACTTTAAACACAGCAGGTGTAGGAAGTCATGCATTACGTGGGGGAAGACGGGGTATAACCTGATAGCGTGGGCATAGGTAATCAGATAAGAAACATAACAAAAGACTGCACAGTCTAAGGGTACGGGGATATTACAAGGGGAGAGAATCAACTTGAATTCACCACTATTGATCTCCCTTACACACTATCAAGCACTGGGTAGGTCAAGGTCCAGATGTTTATCAACAGTTGTTACAGCCGGGAACTATCGGTTTGAAACATTGTAGCAACAGTAGAGCCAATAAATTCACTAAAAGTCACCCCTAAAGTATCCCCTATAACATTTTTTGTTTTAGATTTTGAAACAATACATCAACATTAGAACTCAAACTAACCTCTAAAGTATCCCCTATAACATTTTTTGTTTTAGATTTTGAAACAATACATCAACATTAGAACTCAAACTAACCTCTAAAGTATCCCCTATAACATTTTTTGTTTTAGATTTTGAAACAATACATCAACATTAGAACTCAAACTAACCTCTAAAGTATCCCCTATAACATTCTTTATTTTAGATTTTGAAACAATACATCAACATTAGAACTCAAACTAACCTCTAAAGTATCCCCTATAACATTCTTTATTTTAGATTTTGAAACAATACATTAACATTAGAACTAAAACTTACCCTTAAATTATCCCCTATAACATTTTTTTATTTTATGTATTGAAACAATACATCAACATTAGAACTCAAACTAACCCCTAAATTATCCCCCATAACAATTTTTATTTTAGGTATTTGAAACAATACATCAACATTAGAATTAAAACACATCCCTAAGGGGTCATCCATAAATGACGTCACACTCCGTAATTTTGTGACGATGTGTGATGAGGGGGAGGGGGGGGGGGGGGGTTCAGATGTTGCGACGTCAAATTTTTGCATTATAAAAAAGCAATGTTAGAAAACGAATTTTAGACGTTATTTCGCGTTTTAGATGACTGTTTTAATAAATTGTAATAGTTTAGACAAGATTTTGGAAAAATATCCATGTTTAAAAAAAATTCAACTGCAATTTTGAGGGGGGTTGTAGGTTGAGGTGTGACGTCATTTTAGGGGGGGGGTCTGACTTTTTGTGACGACGTGTGACGGAGGGGAGGGGGGAGGTAAAAATCGTCAAAAAAAGCGTGAAGTCATTTATGGATGACCCCTAAATTATCCCCCATAACAAATTTTACATTAAATAGTATATGAAACAATACATCTAGAGTAGCCTAGAAGTAAATACTCACCCCTAGATTATCTCCAGAGGCCCAAGCTAAGGCCAAGTTAAACTTGGTTTCATTCACAAATACATGCTGAAATCAAAGAGAAAAAACTGGCTAGTAATCTGGCAAAAAAATGAAGGCTATTACATGTTTTAAATCTGCAGGTGACATAGCTTAGATAAGAAGAAAAAAAAACTCAAGAAACTTCATCATGATATTCAACATGTTACATATTGTAACAATATTTGTAGCATTCAGTAAATGACCTACTAATAACTTGGATAACTATCTGTTTGTAAAAAATATTAAATTAAAAGTTTATATTTAATAACTTTAAACCATGAATCAGTGAGATAATAAATGAATCAAGAGATAGCAGGCTTAAATATATCTGACAAAGCTTTTGTCCTGTAGACTAAACCTGTCATTTTTTAGTCTTGAGAAAGTTTGATATGTAGGTTTATTTCAATTTGTACAAATTTTTCCTACAATAGCTATGTGCTCATCAAGAAATAAAGAAATATAAATACACCCATCTCATACTTTACTGTTTGACATTCAAAACATGCATAATTTATGTATGACATACCATGCCCCACCCATCAACCTAAAACTGCATGTTTAAAGATCCCCCCACCCCTCCATGTCTCCCACTAATTTCCCCACCCTCCCATTATCCAATGGTTGTCAGCTGGCTTTAGTGCTCTAGTTCAGCTGTAAGCAGACAACCACTATTCCAGCTTACAGTAAATATAACCCTCTGGTCAATCTTTAAACTCACTCATATTTATCAGATTTTCTTAAGTGCTTTTTTTTTCCAATGACAAAGAAGGCGAACAATATTAATTTAAAATTTCAAAATGCTTATCTAAAACACCACCTTTTAACAAGGAAATAAAAAAATTTAAAAAATCACTTCCTAAGCTTGAGTTAATAATTTTTTTTATTAAATAATTTTATTTGAAAGGTTGTTTTGAAATGAGTTTTGAAGCTGTTCTTAATTATCATGTTAATTTAGGAAAACAAATCCATATTTTAAAAATAAACAAGAATTGATTTCTTTAATCCTTTGAAGTGAGTCAATATCTTCAGCGTTTTTGTGTGGAATTTATCAGTAAATACAAATACATTTGTTGAAACATTTTTATCTTGTTTATGTTCACTGGGGCCAGAGTTTTAAAAAGACATTGACTGTAGAAATGTACTAGTAGTAACAGCCTTTTGTTCTGGTTCAACTAAACTGTATAACTGTATATAAATATACATGTAATAACTCATACACGCTAACCAATTCTCACATAAACAACTGCACACACAGCAAGTAACTGTAATATTTTTTTAAAATCCCTACCCACATGCTGGGGTTCAATGGCGATGCTTATCCTAAATTTATTAGCCAATACTAATCAGTGATTGCCCAGCTTTTATGGTTCACTCCCTTGCCAACAGATGTGGCTTTAATTAACAAGTTTTTTTTCTCCTTTTGAAAACTTTACCTTGCAGATCTATAATTATACATACATACATATATAATGTGTGCATGTGATGTGTGTGTAATGTATGTGAGTTTGTGTGTGTTTTTTCTAATTTTTGTAAAATACCTAATATTCCTTTTAATAAGTTTTAATATTTAATATTATATAATTGTTTTATATAAATTAAAAGAAGCATTTCTATGCAATTATACGGCTACACATTTTAATTATAAAACCGTATTATAATAAAATTAGAACAAGATTTTGGTCTTAGTTTGAGTTGAACGAAACATCAAAAATGTTGGTCACTGTTCTGTGTTCAACACAGAGGCGTAGCGACCCTTCCCGGCGCCCGGGGACAAACTTTCGATTTGCACCCCCTCCCCCCATCTCAAACTTTTGATTTGCACCCCCCTCAACCTTTCAATTTATTTTTCCAATCCATTTTGGCGCCCCCTATGGTCGGCGTCCGGGACATGTGTCGTCGTCGTCCCCCCCCCCCCCCCCCCCCCTACGCCTCTGGTTCAGCATAGAATTTGGTTAATTACTATTACAGATAAACATTTTGATAGTGAAAATGTGAAACCAATTAATTGATTAATTCATATTTTACAAGATAAAAGCAGAGAAGTAAATCTTTTGCCAGGACCAAAATGAATCAACTCAAACCACATCAGGTTCAATTTAGGCAAGACTAAACTTTCTAAAGACTAAGTTAAAAGTAAAGACTACTTTTTAGCATGTTAACTTGGTTAAATGTGTTAAGACTCCTGAGGATTTAAAACTACTTATTATTAAGCCCATTGGTGCTTGTTTTATTTAATAACCAGATCTTAAAGAGTCACTTTTCTTTCAAATTACAGCAGACTACCTGCTATTGCTTCGATTGGGTTCTTACTTCGACCGATTTCTTAGTATGGTAAAAAAAAAAAAATTGCCATTGGCCAAAATAAATTATATTATTAGTTTAGTTACCCATTTGAACTGTGGGGAATTTTCTTTTTTAAGGTAATCTCTATAATAATTTTTGCTCTTTTTGATCGGCAAATGTAAGGCACAACTCATCAGTGAATTTTATTAAGTGAAAATCATGAGTTTTAGTTTTTGCAGCCTTAGGAGTGACATATTCATAATCATAATGCACAAAATAAAATTAGTAAATAAAACTAACATTTTAAAAAGCTATATTGGTGTTTATAAAATAGGTTGTACTAAATGTGTGTGTTTTTATTTTTTCATTTTGATAAAAATGTAAAAAAAAATCAGTGGAAGTTAAAACTGCTTAAAATTGGCATAGTTCTAACTTTAACAGACTGAAAAACTTCACCATAAAGCATTAATTTTTCATGTATTATTGTAGCTTAATTTAGTAGTTAAGTTTAATCAGCAGAGGCATTCTTTTTTCATTAGATGAAAACAATGCAAGATAACATAATTATTGAAAGTCCCAACAATCTAAGCTGATATATTTATCATTATTTCAGCGCTATTTTCTACCAGCCTACTTAATATCATTTCTACATTAATTAATATAGGTCTGCACATGTTTTATTGTAATGCCCTCATCTTTTTACAATGTTACGCCTTTTGCCTAGTGAATAAAACAATAATTTATATAGGCTTATGGTCGAAGCTAGAACAAGACGCTGGTCAAAGTTAGAGCAACCCAGTTGAAGTTAAACCAAACAGAAAAATTAGGGTCTGTGTCAAGCCTTGCATATAGAATTATATTCTCCATTGTGATTAATTAACTATGTTATAGGCCTACTGAACCAAAGGATGACATTTTTTACAGTGAAAAAAATGAAACAGCTATATGTTGATAAGTTTATGAGATATAACAAAGAGAAACTAAGATACAACCCAGACAAAAACTAATAGCGCACAATAGGTCTGAGTTTAAGTTGTCTCCCAAACTAGCTTCGGCAGATTTTACTTATCTAAAATGATGGATTACTGACATTGGATAGCCCTAAAATAGTTTCATCATAATATTTTAGGTTAGGACATTAGCCCACCATGAATAAATTGATAAAATGAACTTCTAATTAAAGGATTAAAATAAAAAGAAAGCAGAATCTGACTTAATTTAATACACTTTACTAAAGAGTCTTTACTAGTTGGTTAGTCTTTTATCTTAGTTTAGTAAGTTTGACTTAGGCAGTGACTTTGACTTAAGTCACTTAACAGTAGCTATTAATTATGGGCACATATATCTAGATATGCAATTCAATATTAAAAGTGTATATTTCTCGGATACATACCGTTTCTTCAAGACGTACACCATTCTTCAGACTGTTAATCGTATCCCTAAAATTAACTTGTTGCAGAAGGCAGCTACTGTCTTTTTTCTCAGATTCGGTCCTAAATCCTTCATCAGGACTTCGTTTTTTCCGTAAAATGCTTGGAAAAAGTACTTCAGATCTGCTTCTCTCATTTAATAAACTACTTTGGAAACTGTGTACTTCACTTATTGCTCCGTAGCAAATATCAGGAATAAATATAAAACATTTAAAAACAAGTATCGTAAATGTAAACAACCGTTCGTAACGTAGGATCGCCATTTTGATATTGTAACGTCACGTGAGAGTTGTTCATTGGTGTTGTGCCCAGTTAAGTTTAGTCTCTGGCAAGTCACGGTAGATAACAAATAAAAATCCACAAATGTTATATTCGATGAAAGAGTTATCATACCTTTAAAGATTCATTTCATGTATGTATATACATAAACAGAATGTGGGCCTATATATATAAGCCTTTATATTAGTAGAATGTCTCACTAAATTTTTAATTTATTATTTAAACCATTTCCTAATTTAGTAATTTAACCTATTTCATTGTAAAGTATATCCATAATCCATCGTTAGACAATAAATCAGTGGCTTAGCGAGGTCGCGTGTCACCCGGTGCGGCACTTAATGGCAGTGTTTCTTCCAGACTTTTTTCTCCGGGGGGGGGGGGGGGCACTTGAAATCTTCGGGGGGGGGGGGGGCGGTAAACTTTCTTCGGGGGGGGGGGGGCGGACACTGATAAAAGTATATATTTTCTATATTAATTATATAAATTTCATTTCGTTCTGGGGGGCGGTAAAATTTTTTCGGGGGGGCTTCGACCCCTCGAAGAGATGCCTGGAAGAAACTCTGCTTAATGGTGTCACCCCCCAGAGGCATAGCGACCCTTCCCGGGGACAAACTTTAAATTTTCGACTTTCACCCCCCCCCCCCCCCCCCCCCCCCCCCCCAACTTTCGATTTGCATCTCTTAAAACCAGAGCCGGCGCTAGGGGTACGCGGGGCCTATGGCCAACCATCCGCGCGGGGCCTTATATTATTTTCATTGGTGTATAATTAAATAAAACATGTACAGTGAGGCGTTTTTTTTTTCTTCTCAACGCGAATTAATATTTACAACGATATATGTGGTATTTTTAAGCTGTTTATCAATGTCGTATATTAGTTTTAACATTAAGACACTGATTAACAAATAATTTGTTTACTTAGAAGTGCTTTTGAAACGTTGCTTGTTTCTGTTAAGGCTTTTTGTTTGAAAAGTAAAAAATAAAACAGATATACGTTTGATACACGCATTAAAGAGACGATGAACGTCAGCTTCAAACCTGATTTTTTTACATTAATGTTTATGAAAATCTTACCAGTACGTTCACAAACGAAGATCTACTTTTCTTGCCTTTCGTGAGGAAAATTCCATGATTATATCATCATAGTCCAAACTGGAGGCTATGTCTTTTTCTATTGACAGAATTGACAGACCGCAGAGTCTGTCTTGGGACATCGTTGATCTCAAATAGTTCTTGATCAACTTCAGTTTGGAGAAATGTTTTTGTTGTTTAATAACTTTCTTTGGATAGTGTATGTACTTGTCCAACGCGCCTGCTTGTGTTTTATCAAATTCTTCTCTTAAATTGCGTTTCCTCGCTTTTGATGCACCTGATTCATACTTGCGAAATCTATCTCTGTCTCTTGTAGCCATGGTGTAAAGAAAAATTGTGAAATCACTTTGAAGCAACGTTAAATCGGTCCACAGTGGCGGGTGATAGTATCGATATTTTCTCAATTTATCGAGTGTTAACAGTGGCATTCAAAGTGTGTGGATGCCGGGGAAAATAGCAAAACATTGATAGATTTCGGAATAAGCTCGAATCGTGAAAAACACTGTTTACGGCTATATATATCCAAATGAAATGACTCTCAAATGTAATCACGGACGCTCAGTAAGGTGGAACACTGGGGGGGGGGGGGGGGGGGGTGACAGTTGGTGGGGGTGAGGTGAAGGATATTAAACTGTACATTTAAATCTATGGGATGCCAGACCCTAAAAAAATCAGTTCGGGTACTACGTTACTGGATCTCTGACCGTAGCAATTCAAGAGAAGGTGCGTGTTTATAGAGCGTCCGCGTATTACATTACAGATTAAGACCGCGTTCTCACAAGAGAAGGTCCATTTAGGGGGGGGGGGGGGGGGTGACACCAAGGCAAAAAATAGCAAAATATATAGAGAAAAACTTGAGGGGGTGCAAATCGAAAGTTTGAGGGGGGGGGGGTGCAAATCGAAAACTTGAGCGGGGTGCAAATCGAAAACTTGAGCGGGGTGCAAATCGAAAGTTTGAGGAGGGGGGTGCAAATTTTGAAAGTTTGAGGGGGGGGGTGCAAATCGAAAATTTGCATTTTTTTTCCCGGGAAGGGGCATGCCCCCATCCGCTCTCTCTCTTCCCCCCCACCTCTGCAAGCCATCATCAGGTCACTGACTGTTTACTACAGGCACCCCCGCCTGCTCACTAAAAAAAAAACGTCTTCAACGGTCCGCAAACAATAGGGGTATCTGTTTACGTTTCTCCCGATTTTACCTCCCATGTCAGGTCGGGGGCTAATTCGCGACCGCCATCTCCAGTCACCTCAGGACAATAGCGAGTCGACCGTGTCAGCGATGTGTGACACTAATGTCTTTCTTTAGAATAACGGTCTCTCCCAGTCCATGTAGAGGATAACTCACTAACATCAGCCGTGGCCTCAGTTTTAACATCCAACAATTTCGGCCATTTAGTTG